>NC_060256.1:14347516-14650546 GCF_921293095.1 Ischnura elegans
CACGAAATTGCGGCTATTGCGACGTGGGAACTTATGGACATCACATAATATTATCATAGGTAGGAACACCATGAGGATAGGTTTTTGCGCAAGGGAGAAGAGTAAGTTGAAGGAAACTTAAGCCGTCCTAAGGATGTAACAATGGTGTGAAACCCGGGTCGTGGTTTTCCAAATATTTATGTATAGTGAACCTAACAAAGTTTATTATTTCATTTTACATGTAACTTCTCAATGAAATTCGTTTTGCTGTATTACATCAGTGTACGTACTTTTAGAACAGGCCTGATACGATATATTTGAGCTATGGCGTATACTCCCGAGGATATGAGTTAAGGGGGTGATCCGGAGATCGCATCCTCAAAACTGCAGTGAATGCTTTAGTTCAAGAATTGCTTTCGTGGCGATGGTGATTCGAAGAAGATATTTGAACTAAAAATTAATCCTATTTTATCTAGAAGATCTTCGACTTTGTTTCCAAAATGTAACTCTCAGGGTGAGATAATATCACATATATGCTCTGATACTTTATAAAGTCACCGGTTAGGTACTGCCCATTCCTACATCATCAGAGAAAGAAAACAGTCTGTTTTTTAAGTCCTCCAGTCTGAGGCAAGAGTTCTATCATAGGCCAACACAGTTTTGAAATGAGACAGATTTTGGGATAGAGAACACAATTAGTATTATCCTGTGCTTCTTATTATTTCATTTTGGCTTCCTAAAATTAATCCTTGTCAAACTTTAAAATTTTTATCATTACTCTAATAAAAATGGCATTCCCTCACTATTTTAGTAAATCTCCTTGAAATCGCTGTAGCAAATCAAGGGTACGCACCACGGATATGAATAGCATACTCATCTCGGTAAGTGATTTAGTACCGTAAAACGGCCTGACTTTGCCCCAAATATTTTGACTCCTCACTTTATTTTTTGTTAAAATTGCTTGAAATATTTTTTTAAATTTTTTGTTTTTTCGGGTTAGATTGTCGATATTTACAGTTACTGAAAATCACTTTTTTAGATTAGTTAGGTATTCAAAATATTTTATTTTGTTTTTCAATGTCGTTGGAGCAAAGTCAGGCGGGAATCGGGTGACTTTTCTCCAACATTTTATTCCTATTGTAGCACACACAGGAAAAGTTTTTTGGAGAAATGAAACATCATAAGAGTATTTTAAAGGGTTTACATTCTAGAAAGTATCAACTTTAAGACTAGGCTCCTGGCTTTCTTTTATATTTAGAGGGCATTTTACTACCTTCACCAAAAATGATCGAAAATAAAGTGTAAGGACATGGGAGGGGAAAGGAAAACAGAAAAATCAAATTCAGCAGTAATTTTGCGATAAAACATTGAACATTCCCATGAAATGAGAAACTATGTGACTTTTCCCCAAAAATATGTCTGGGATAAAGTCATTCCGGATTTCTCTGAAAAGGTACGTTGTCCCAGAAACTTGCTAATATAATTCTTCGTGAAAGGTGTGAACAAAAATATGATTTATGAAGCTGATCTTTGGTAAATTTTGAGTAAAAAAAACATAGCTCATCTTCTGAAAGCGTCTAGGAGACCGACAATCAGCAACTTTTTACATATAAACTTTAGTACTACAAAAACACCCTCCACACAAAATCAACAGCACCCTTCACTAGAACATGCAATACTACCGGAAAAACCTTTTAATGTCATGCAGTGTTGCCAAAGAATCCAAGAAAAATAAAAAAACCCTCCCAATCGACAAAATAGTATCCATTTCTATAAAATGAAACATTTTTGACGGGGTGGGGAAAAGTCAGGCCGTTTTACGGTATCGTTATTCATTTTTAGTAAGTTTTTGGGGTGCTATTTGACAAAATGAGAATTCACAATCACATTATTAGAGTCACATTTGGAACCATTTTGTCTTTAAAAACGTTTTATTGACTTTAAAAACACTCAGAAAACAACGGTTGATGACATACTTTTTAGACTTAGACATAGATTTTTTTCCTTCTCGGTTTTATTCGTAGTATAAAATAACCGGCTTGGTGCAGAGGTTTAATTATGGCTTCAGTTCGTGGGACTTAATCGTTTTGGAGGCTTGGTAAGAGGGTATTTAAAGTAATTACAATTTATATGGCTTAGCGGTATTCGTAGCCATAGATCTGTGGTCTGATTGCTTTCGCCGCAAAATAGTACTGCGTCCAAGAATGAGATAAAGCACGTGCAGCAGCGGCTTATTCCTACGAATGTCGTTGCAATGGGCGCGCATGACAGTTAAAATGCTCCGAGGATATTTCTGTAACCCTTATTAATGGCTTCGACCCACATTCAAGCCTATCTCTTTCTTCCTTGAGGATGCGAAAACGAAAACCAGTAAAAACTTCCTAATTCAAGTATTGATTTAAACTATACTTTGAATTTATTTTGCTATTAAAAAATCTGACGTTGTAAACCCTGATTTTATGACTAAATCCAACAATGTTTATTCGTGTAACACCAATAAAGACTGCTCTGTACGCATTAAGTAAAACTAATTTCTCTTTAATTTATTATTAATTATTTAAAACAAAAAAAAGCCGTTATAGTATCAGCGTGGATCGGGTTGGTGTAATAGCTCGGTTGGTGTGAGGGCTTTACGCCCTTTTGGTGCGGGTTCATATCCCAGCGGTGGCGGATATGTTGGAGAGAATGCCTAGTTGAATGCCTTAAGGAGGACGCTGCAAGCGTAGCATTCCGTCCGTCGGATGGGACGGTTAAAGCCGAAGTCGCCTTGGCCCCTTTCGTCAAGAGAAATCTAATGTCGACGCCGGGTTTCTCTCCTCTCGTCCTTCCCTACCTTTTCTTTAATGACCTCAGCGGCCGCTCGCCTCTTCCAAATGCCATACCATACCACAGTAGGTACCACAGTATAGTCGGCATTAGCATGTATGGCATGCTTGGAAGCAGGAAGTTTGCTGTTGTGGACCCCTTCTAGCGATTTGACCGATGGATTTTTCTTCCCCATAGGGAAATCCACTAAAATCGCTGGAACATTAATGGCTTTGCCTGGTTTCGCTAATAGTAGGACCCGCTCGCCTCTGTGACGGTGCGGGATTCCTCGTCCCTTCCGTTCCTTCCCTATCCACTCCCAGGAGGTTGGGCTCCTTTCGCGGCGGCGCCTCCTTCCTTTCTCCTTCCCGTCCTTTCCCTTCTGGGTGCAGAGGAGAAAAGCTCGCGCTTATAGACCCTTCCCCAGGAGTGTAACCTTGCGAGCCCGCCTTGGAGTCTCGTTTCCACTGTTGTGGACCCCTGTCACAAGGTGTTATCGAAGCCCAGGGTGGAGTGAAATTTAGAGCAGGGATGAGCTATTAAATTTTACGTCAAACTTAAAAAAATCAGTTGAGCGAGTAGAGGGTGCATTACCGTAGGTCTCCTTGACCAAATTGAAGGTAGAAGGGGTGGAGAGGTGTGTGGGGTAAGGAGGGTGATGGTGTAAGGGATGGGCCATTCCTCCCCTCCCCCCTCAACCTGTTGCCAATCCGATCGGCGCATAAAACCCCGCCGTCCATCCCCTGGTCCGTGACTCCAAGATCGTCCATCCCTTAACAACCTGCGTTCGCTCTCTCTCGTCCTACTCCATCATAATCCTAAGTCCTGGGACTTGGGCCAAAAAGACACCGGGGTGGACCACACTCCTCACACCTCACATGTTACACACTGGTATGGTATTTGGAGGAGGCGACCGACAGCTGAGGTCATTTGCCATGAGGGAAGGGTGTGGAAGGAAGGGTGGAGAGAAACCCGGCGTCGGCGTTAGCCTGCTCTTAACGGAAGGCGTCAAGGGGACCACGGCTTAACGTCCCATCTGACGGACGGAGTGTTGCGCTTGAAATGTCCTCCACACAACACTCAAGCAGGGATCGGGCAGTCTCTGAAAATTCTCTACCGCTGCCGGGATTTGAACCCGAGCCCGCCAGGTGGGAAGCCAACACTCTAGCTACCACACCAACCCGATCCCCCCATGTTACATACTGTGTCACCGGCTTCATACCACTACGAAAGGGGTTTATGTGGCAGTGAACGTAGTATCCATCAAATATATATTATGATGAAAATATTAAAAGCCTGGAGTAGGATAATTCAAGCAACATCGTGCTATGAAAATGAAATTGGTGAATGGGCAACAATTTAAACTTTCCGAAGAAAAGAAAATTCTAAATGGCATAAATGGGCATGCATAAATAATCGATATAGTACACCACGGATGATGTTCACCTTGAAAAAATATTTGGCTAAGCCGGGATTCGGACCCGGGTCAACCGATTGCCGACTAACCAATTCTAATAGTTCTCAGGTGTGCTAGCCAATTAAACTTGCACGCCTGGGCGGCAATCGAGTTTGAATCTCCGGCTTGACCAAATATTTTTTCATGGCGAGCCTCACCCTTGATGTACTAAATTTGTCCCCGTGCACGTTATTTCGTACAAAGTCACTTGTTTCATGCAGTGATTCGATTTAAACCAAGGATGGCAAATAGAAACTAATCGAAAGTCAGGACCAGTAAAATTTCAATAGTTTCGTTCCCAGGAGGGAAATGTAGAAACGAAACAAAATGGATTTAAAACCGGGGAGATAAACTCAGGGTTGATACGAAATCGGAGTCAAAACTACTTTGGGTTAAAACCAAAAATCTGGGACGAAACCAAACCTAGATAATATTTCGCTCTGTAGGGACCACGTGCTTCAAATTCAAACAATTTAGTATCGGCTCACACACAGTACAAAGTATGGTTGAATGAAGTAGAGTTTCGGCCTACCACCATTAGATATATGGGGCACTTATATTTTTACCACAAACAGGAGAACGGTGAACATAAACTGCCCATTCAATTTTTAAGCTTTAACCACTCTGCCCGTATGTCAAACGCAATGGGTCGAAACTATTCCCTCTTTTTCCCCTCCACTCAACTCCTGGGATCGAAACTTAACTATGAACTGTGGAGTTTCGGTTAATTTAGTTTCGTTCCTGGTAGTAAAGTTTCGTCCCGGGTTGAAACTAAACTTCTTGGTGACTTTAATATCGCGCGGGAACTAAACTAAACCTAGTCCTCGTGTTTTCGTTTCCCTTCGTGTCGAAATGCAACATTTTCGCTTCAATCCCTGATTTAGACTTGACCTTTTGAAAGTTGCCAGCATTCATAATCACAATATTTTCGTTTTAATCCAATTATTTATTGATTTTAAATGCTTGGGTTTAAAGCACAGGTAGTAAGTTCCACCATGAACCACTAACGGGATCCTGTAGAATGCCTCTTCCGTAAAATACTTAGGAGTCACCATTGCTCGGGATCTTTCATGGGGTAAACACATATGTGAAATATGCGGGAAAGCCAAGCGTAAATTGGGATTTACAAAAAAAAGTCTCGGTAAACGCCATAGAATGGTGGAAGAGATAATTACCTGAGTGCAGCTTATTTGTAGCACTCCTATTATTTACCTACCTTTTTCAGAAATATCTTCCGTCACCCTTGTCGTCCTAACGAAAGGAATATGGAGTGTATTTTTCCTAATGGTAATTTTTGTTTTTATTTCTGCTGGAGTTCCCAAGTCCCTCCAAGCTACTTAAAGTAGAAATGAAGTTTTGGTCTCCTTCTTTACTTTCGTGAAATTTTTTAACTGCCTTCCCCTCCATAATGGTGTATCACCGGTTTTTCCCGGAGTTCCAGTCCACCCGGAGAGTACTGAGAAGAATTCTCCAGAAATCGGCTGAAGGGAGTAAGGCAATCGTCGCCTGGAAAAGCTCCTTGCCACCTCACTCCACTGTCTTGAACTCTCAAGGAACCCTCAACTTCCAAATTTCCCCTCCTTTCACACCTCAGGGAAAACCGATTTCCCCTCGCTGTAACTCCTACTCGTCAAAATCGCTCTCTTACGACGCAAACGGGCTGTGTTCAGACATCGCCCATAATCGCCTCACACCGTCCGAGTTTTATGTTTTTGTCAAGTTAAGGCTCGTCGTGTTCGTATGATTGTTTTCAATACTCGTTTTTAAGCTTTATGGAATTATATTGTACACTAGTTTAATTTAATGTCTGGTTTTGTTTGTCATTTCAAAATGCTCATTTTGTGTCACCGGCAGGCGGCAAGAGCTCTTGTTAAGGACTGGGTTAGTGTTGTGGTTAGAGTGTTGGGTTCCCAGCCTGTGGAGCTCGGGTTCGGACCCCGAATGTGGTAGATAATGTTCAGAGACTACCCGATCCCAGCTTGAATTTTGTATGGAGGAAATTTCAAGCGCAACACTCCGTCCGTCGGATAGGACGTCTAGCCGTGGTCCCATGGCGCATTTCGTTTAGAGCAGGTTCGTTATTCCAAGGCCGGGTTCCTTCCACATCCTTCCCTTACGGCGCAAATGTTGGTCGCCTCCTCCAAAATACCATACCACACCGAGTTCTTGTCCTCGACAGGGCGAACTTTAGTAACCTCCTGGTCTTAATAGTTACGCCACAAATTCTGTGCATGATTTTCGGTCTATCGCAAAAAAATGTGCGATATAAATGCTCCACTCCAATGGGGTTAACTTTCAATATGGCAATTCTTCAGATCTGTTTCCTTCGTCTTTGGGTTATCGCTTTATCGAGCTGAGGTGCGCCGGGGAAAATTTGTGTCTCCATTTCAACCTGAGGAGACTCGACTACATCTGCCTCGAATTCAAAGCTAAATGACGGAACGTAATGCCCCCTCAAGACGAATCGCCACCACCACCATTCGCCATTTCCTTTGTTGTCCTGAATGACTAATTTTCGGCGCTTAAAACGCATGCTTCTTTTTTTTCTGTGCGTTCGTCATTTGTTTTGTTCGCGTTCGAGTCGAGAGTCCCGCGCTGAGGAGGGAGAAGAAGAGATGCTATCGGATGCACTTGGTGGCAATTACGCTCGGAGCTCAGCTCTGCGACAGAATTACATCAGCAAGTTTTTGAGTGCACCCACCTATCTTCTACCCGAAAGGATGTAAACTAGAACGAACGTGAGAGAAATGGAGGGGAAGAGAAGTCGATTCGTCTTCAAGGGAAATTTCCTGGGCACTTTGAACCAGACTCAAAACCCTGGTGGTGGTAAAATTAAACTAACTTAGTTTTGGAAGTAAGGAAATAAAACTTTGTGAGGTTCACTGTTATTTCATTACTTCCAATATGGAGAGATTTCACTAAGTAAAGCCTGAATTTATTAGTTATAACTTAGTTATATCCGATTTTCATGATGAAAGCATCCAGATTCATCGACTTCATTGTCGATCATTAGTTTCAAGTTTGATGCATCCCTACCTCATAGAACCTTGGGTAGTGACAATAATGAACAAATCTGGAGGAGAAATATGGTCCTAAAGTAATTATTATTGATCTCTAGATTTGACTCAGGGCTATATTTTGTCCTTCATGGAAAAGATATTCATCAATAGCATCAAATATTATTACGGAGGCTTCCGCGGCGAGTTGATTGGTGATAGTTTTTCGGGTTCATTCCGCGTTGAACAAACATTCCACGAAATTTTTAGAATGAACCCGAAAAACTATCACCAGCATCAAATATTGATGTTATCAGAGCAATGTAAATCAGCACGCTTTAAGTTTGTCCAAGTACTTACGATAATTTAGTTAATTGTGGAAATGGTTATTATTATTTTACTTGGCTTACTCTCTTGTAGAGTCACTATTTATGGGAACACTACTTGTAGATTCTACGAATATCTTAGAAGACTATATAATAAATTTAATATTTGATGAAAGTGCAGCCAACCGAGAGCAAAACGTTTTGACTTCGAATTTAAATATGATGTTAGACCGCGTGTGGGAGTTAATTTCAAGCAGTGCGATGGCTTTCATTGCTTTTTTTCTCTAAATAGAAATTCAATTTTCTTTGGATAATTTCATCATTCAATTGTCAAATAATGTAAATCCTATAGCGTTTTGATATAAAAAACTTGTATTACTTATACATTCAACAGTTTTATACAAAGATTAGCATTCTCATTGTACGGGTCTTTCAATATACCATGAATTATAGAGCCTACGTTTCAGTATCCAACCCTTTCCACTTTGAAGTGTTAAAAAAAATAAAATTAAGTACATAGTTTTGGAATTACTATTATTATGAATCTATTGGTAGTATATTCCATATGAAAGATGCCCATTATTTATTCAGTAGACTCAATTAATTCCCGTGAACTAAAAAAAATATTCCACGAAATTTTTAGAATCACGGAAGTCCAAAAGTTGAAAAGAAGTTAACTTCGCTTTACTAAATCGTGGTGAAAACTTTTTTCCCTCCCGATATCAAAATATAAAATCTCTCTGTAGAACTTTTCTCTGCAGCGAGCTGAAAGAAAAGCCGTGACTTTTTTCTTTCTCTCATTTGGTCGGCGTGCAGTTGAATACCTATCATTTTTACCCCCTTTACAATGCCATCTGCAGGACTGTTTTAAAGGCTCCGAAGTCGAGCAAGGCGAAGGAAGAAAATGGGGGAGAAAAAAGAAGAAGGGATATAAGTAGTAGGTTGTCCTTGTTCCTTTTAAATCCCTGCCCAAATTCTCTCCCGACGAGAGTCGACGTCTGCACGAAGCTGGCGAAGGAAGAGAACGACGACAATTCATAACTTTTTCGAGGCAGTTTTAAACGCGGGCGGGGCATAGCGAGGCAAGTTGAACCGAAAAACGGAATGCGAATAATGATAGGGTGTACTTTTATGGAAACCAATTTGAAAATCTCGAACAATGGCTGATGGGAAGAGGTCGAGCCCGCGACTTCTGAAGCTTCGGCCGGCCCAGGAGAAGTTCCTCCGCCGCTTTCGACAATAAAGGCTTTTCGCCGGTAGGTATTCTGATAAAAGCACGGGAATAACTCTCTTCCTTCCTTTTTTACGGACCTCTCTACCTTCCCTCTCCTCTCTTATATCCCTCGCCTTCGCCAATGTCCCCAGAAACTCCAGCCGAGCAGCACGGGGAGCCCGGAGAAATGATGCTGGTTGAATGAAATGGCTCACGCGGGGATGTAGGGAAGGCGTTGAACTTTTTAGCCCGATAAACTCTTGCCCGTGCTTAGCTGAGGCTGGGGGTTGACTGTCGACAGCTTGAACTGAGGCGAAGTAAATATAACGCTGCCTTTCCTGGTCTATTTCAATGAGAGGGGTCGTATTCGTGCGGTGGCAAAGTTATTGCTAGCAGTAGGAGTAATCCGCTCATAAATCTTCTTGCTGACAGTTATCATTAGTCATTATGGCTCTATTTTAAATAAATGAGGACACCATTGAAGAGTCACATTAGACTTGGAGTGACTAGCGGCAGCCTCCAATCTGTAAATTTTAATGCAGGAACGTACATGCGTGTACAGGTTTGAACCTGATTGTGAATGAATTAATGTAAGTTTAATAATGTTATAGGTTTCCCCATGAGAGAAAATATGCACATACAACAATTTATAGTCAAACAATAAAAAATGAAATACACTTGGCACAGTTCTGTTTGCCACAAATAGCAAAACAATATGTATACACCGAAGCAAAATTTACCGCAAGTAAACAATGAGGCTATACAGAGACGAAAAAGAGAATAAGAAAAACAGGCATAAACTTCCAGATAACTTGTAAGAACACATCATAAAATTAAATATCATTATCCTAGGTAAGTTCACAGTGAGATAATAATTTACTAGCTTTTATTTGAAAAGAATAGAGAAGAAGAATCTTTTATAAATGACGGCAGGGCAGAGATTACAACTAGATATGAGGAAAGAATTCAAATGAGTGTTTTTCCGAGGTTGTTTCTGGTAGCAAAATTAATGTATTATTTAATCAATGATAACTTCACTATTTGCCCCTCAAATTGAACAAGTTGTATTGCGACTTCCAGTATTCCTTCCAGTACTTCAGTGCATTTAATAAATATACCTCATTCCCTAGCAACGTGATTCAAGCCGAATGTTGGTTTCGATAGGCAAGGGTAGAGCCACAGGTGCCAAGTTCCAACATTCAGGGCAGAGTTCAGTTTCTTTTCCTGAGTTACCTCGATTTTAAGGGTTCCTTTTTATGCTATCCCAAAGCGGGCTTTTTGTGACGATTATGGCTTGCTTTTAAATAATTCACCAAGAAAATCAAAGACATACTGTCCGTTGCATTTTTGGTCACGTGTATTGTTACTGCCAGTGGCGTAGCGATGGGAGGGGTTTGAGGGATAACCCCCCCCCCCCCTAGAGCTGAGAGAAATTTTTAAGTTTAATATTTTACTTAATTTGATTTGTATTACTTATATAATAGTGTTAGGATTAAACAAATATCCCTCAGAAATCCGTAAAACTCACCATTTTGAACCATTAATAGTTGGGCCCCCGCAACTCCCGCTTACCCTGGCGGGTATGCAATACCTCCACACCATTAAATATTAGTAATAATGCGCATAAAACCCTCCCTCCTATCCTTAATTCTTAGTTGTGCCCCTGGTTGCTGGGGATGGTAAAATCGAATGTAAATATGCGTTGAGAAGACTCACTCCTCGTGCTCGACCGGTCTTTTGCGACGGATCAATCGCGTTAATCTTTTGCTTTCATCTTTTAATGTTTAGGGCATATGAAATGGTTCAATAGTCCATTTGCCTGTATCTCAAGTTTGAGAATTTAAACCAAGTATTTTCTAAGATGCAATTATATTTTATTTGAGTAACAAACGAAGGTTGAAAAAAATCTTCGGGCGTGACAGCGTTTGTTTTAACGGAGCAATACGTAGCAAAAAAGCCGAAATTCGACCAGTTTCGAGGGATGCATGCGTCATCTTAAGTCACTTGCGGAAAAATTATTCATTTGAAACAATCATCCCTGTGACGACTGTTTTCGTATTCGAAGGCTCGTAGTTTTGTTCAATATAAATGAACGAAAGAATGAATGATTATGAATGCTCTACGGTAAACTGTAAAATAGATTACGCATCGCATTATGCTCAGTAACAATTCAATAATATTTAAAGAAAATATTCAATATCAGTGATTCAAGAAAATTATTTTTTTTAGATTGATAAGAAATCATAACGAGTACTCACAAAAATAAAACGTTTTGATTACCACACAACCAAAATTTCAATATCAATAAGACAAAAAATCGAAGTTTTAAGGTCTACGGAATTCGTAATGAACACATGAAAGAATATAATATTTTTACAAAACCAAAAAGAAAAGTGGAAAAAAACTTGAACACGTATCTTCAAAGAACAGTGCACCATGTGTTCATTGAGGCAGTAAGGTCTACTTGCGAGTGCCCGTTAAATTTACAGTTGCCTAATCCACTGTTATTTCTTAAAATTATCAGCCATCATTGAATTTTTTTTTGTTTAAATTATTTTTTCACTAATATGTGATTGAAGTTCAAAAAGCAATTGTCCGTCACATATAATGAACGTAAATTCGTGGACATGGAAGGTTTTTTTCGCAGTTTAGCTCTTTTTAAATTGAGTTTTGGCCTTGAAAACTATCGCGGTCCTTCATTAAAAATCCCGAAAAGCTATCGCTATCGCTAAAATTACTATTGATTTTTGCGCGTCTATTGTTATCTCGTGACAAAGTTTTATGGCCTTGTCGTAGAAAACGACACATTGATTCACTGGGTGCTATGCTTATTTACTGGTATAGTTTTTTTTCACGGGATTCCAAGTTCAAAAAATCAGTGGAATAAAGTTTAAAATTATTTCAGTTATCTATCTTGTTAGTTCCTTACTGGAAATGCTGCGTTGCTAACATTTTCTAGTTCGATGTTTTACTCATGCTTATGGGAGCGTTTTCAAGAGATCCCTTTTCATATAATTCTTTAAGTATCTGCAAAAATCTTCAGACAAAAGTTATTTCAGTTATCTTTTATAATGCAGTGGCCATGATTCATAGAGGACATCTGTGGTTATCTGTGGTTGCCTTTTATATTACATTCCCAATTTCATATCAAACAAGAGCATTATTTACATTCAAATATGATCTACCCTAGCAAAAAAAAGGTTTCAAATGATACTATGAAAGGGTTGTTGAAAACGATTTAGAATAATCATTATTTATAATCTAATGCGCAGTTTACACTAGACCATTGCCGTTTCACGATCTTAAGCGGACAATGAAAAATATCAAAGAAAACTTTTATATTATTTCATTATCTTTTAGAATGCAGCGGACATGATGAAAAAAATTAACGTCATGGTTTCCTGTGGTTGCCTTTGATGTTACATTACCAATTTTATATCAAACAGGTGCATTATTTACATTAAATTATGATTTACCTTGAGCAAAGCAATTTGAAATCATTCCATAAAAGGGTTGTTGAAAACGAAATGGAATAATCTGGCTTTATAATCTAACGTGCAGTTTTCACTACTAGACCACTGCTGTGCCCATTTGAGCGGCAATCTAACCTATTGAAGCCTCGAGTTCAAGGCAGGCACACGAGTTCTTGAAGCCTGTGGGGAATTCTTCGCTCAATTCAAGTCAAAAGACTTTGTTAAATAGCTGCCCTTAAAAAAATAAACGAAAGGAAAAAATAGTGATCTCGAGCCTAGATGATCGGGAACCGATTTCAATTTTTTTTCTGAGCAACGCCTTATCTGGAGTTTTTCTGGATGGTTTCGAGTGTTAGCGGCTGACCTGGTTAGCCCCGCGGGTAATGCATTTTCCGTAATAGCACTCGAGTTCACTTGGCGCGGGGTTAGCCGTGGATACGTTTGCATTATTTTTTCCTATCGAGGCTCATACTTTCAAGATCTGATTACTTGAGAGCTACCACCACTGTACTTCCACCAATTCAACTCTCCTTGGGTTTGCGTGGAGTTTTACCGGTATATTTTGCTTGCTACGTCGCAACGTAGCATTCTTATGTTTTTACAACAGTTCAATAAATCCCTGCAGTGAATTAATGCATATTAATTGTTTTATGGGATACTTTTATTTGAAAAATGGCGAAAATAAAACATCCTCCATTATGGAAAGTGAGGACAGCAGAACTCATTAAATTTTACAAATGAAGAAAAAGTACTATGTTAATAAATGATACCACTTTTGTCACATAACAATCTTCCAATATGAGCAGCTTGCGAATATTAGGTTTTCCTGAAAACTGTTGGTTTTTTATGTTGGCATGTCCGTATCTAGGGAAAAGCAAACGAAAATTGCAATTGTTATCCCACCAATTCATTGGCATAATAAGCTTTATTTTACGCCATCCTTTACTGATAGCCATGGGAAAATTGAGGTCTGCGATCTTGGTCCGAAATGTCACTCAGCCCTCCGTGACATTTCCCATCATTATGTGCTCGGTTCGTGACGCAGTGTCGACGGTTGCCGACGACACCCACGCGGGCGTTTGTCACAGCGATTGGGGGGTGGGTGTTGACCTTGATATTTGGACTTTGTATGACTCCGGTCTCGAGCAGTGCCTGTTGTATCCTAGAGACTGACTATGCGTCCTAATGGGGTGATATTACATCATTATTAAAAGAAATAAGCGAAGAATAGCCAGTGGTGATACAGGATTTCAATATACCTAAACGAAGTTTGAAAAAATTTAGGGGAGGGAGCTATGAAATTTTCAAGAATTTGTAAAATTTGTGATTTTTATGCACTTATCTGACTTAACGCGTAACCTTCAAGTTCCGCGACGTGCCGACGCCCTTATTCCTCTGCGGAGCACATGGCATGAATTTGGAGAATACGGGCTCGAAGCTAGGTCAGTTTATTTCGTTCAATTGTTTACTGGTTGTTGCTTGGTCGATTGCCCATTTCGGGAGCTTTGCGGACCCCATTCCGTCAGCTGGATCGGCTCTAACGAGGTGTCAAAATTATCGATGCTGTTAAAAGGTATGTTGTTGAATTTTTACAACTATTTAAACACAAAAACAATTTCATGTGTACCTAGCTAGCACAAGAACATACAGTTGTCCTTTTCATACTATCGAGGTTTAAAAATTTAAAAATTCTTGTAACGCAAGGGGTGAGCTGCAAGAAGCATAAGTGCGAATTTTCTTTCGAAGATGAGGAAACCGGGGGCAGTAGTAGATACATGTGCTAAAGCTATCCGCAGTCACTTTTACGATGACAATTTCGTGATTTTTTAAATTTAGAGTTATGTTAGCTCTTTGAAATCAATATGCCACTTGGTTGCTTGACATTTTTCTTTGGTATTAACACTTGCGTTTTTAATAAAGAAATGTATGGCTTATCTCATTTGAAAAAGTGTTCTATCTCGTGTTCTTTGTAGTGAATCGAAGAAAAAGTTAGTTGGAGGAAAATATTTTGCTATTATATTTGTATTCGTGTGTCATTAAGTGATGTAGTATTGCAATGTTTGCAATAATCAATGCTTTTAAACAATTTCAACAATTTTGGTACGATATGGTTGTTTTCCTGTTAAAGCGGACTCGAAGTATATTTGGTGACTAGGCTCAATTGAGCCGCAATTTTTACATTGAATCGATACATTAACTGATTCAGTTCATATTTATCACTATATTTTATTTATTCTAAATATTTCTCCTCGGACGTTTTTGGTGAAACAGAGGAGGTTTTAAAAGTACTTTAAATGCATTTATTTTCATGAGTGGCCACCGTTGTGTTCAAATACAAACGTTGAACGTATTGACTTCGAGGGAGTTTAAAGTTTTCATCAGCTAGAGCAAGTTTTCCTCGATAGCAGCGGAGAGCATTTTTGCTGAGTGTGAGTTCAACCACCCATGAAAACATTTTTCCATATCCCATCGATTCTCAAGACGAAATTAGTGAAGCTCGTCAGGAGTAGGGAACAGTTTTGAGTGCTGAAAGAGAGGGAAATAGTGAAGAGGACCAAATGTGTACAAATGTTTGCACGACCTTACATATGAAGACCGGAAGAGTTGTGTTTTCAGTAGGATGGAGAGAGGATAGAATGTTTGACTGACATGGGGCGAAGTCTAGAATGAAAGAAAGATGTTTTAGGGCCGGATCGCTTTTAAAGGGAAGGGATGGGAACAATGATTGTTTTTTTTTCTTTGGCGAAAGCTCGGGTAACATCCGAGTATCCAGGAGGGTCGGTTGGCAAAATAAATATTTGTTTGTGAGACGGGAGTATGAGTTTCTGTGGAGAGGATGTTTTAGTGGATATTAAGAGGGAGGGAAGTAGCTTTTTTGGGCTGTGAGAGATTTGGAGAGAGACCGCTTCAATTTGCGAGAGAGTGCGGGAATCAGATACATTAACAACCTCAGTAAAATTTATTTTTATTTGATTAATCAAAGTTGATGGTAACAATGATATTTTATTAACCTAGTTAAAATTGATGAACAAAACGCAAATAAGGCATGTCAAAATTATTGTCTTTTCTTTTTCATTCATGTACAACAGCATTTTTTAAATTCTATTTTTGTAAAAATCGTTCATATCTTCATGTATTCATTTGTACTAACCATTATTTATAGCCCTGATGAAGTTCTTCTATATTATTTCTACTGCATAGATACCTTTTTCTCAACTTATACGCAACCAAACTCTACAAATGAGGTACCAAAATGCACAGAATTTATCAGAGAACATGCGACGGCATATCTTACTTCCTAAATATTGCTATTGTTTCCTAAAATTGGTTTTTAAATAATTTAAAAAAAACAAAGAAAAAAAACATAAAAAACAAAAACCGGTAAATATTCCTGACGCTAACGGCGCACAAACTGATACATTTGTACATTTGCAATGTCTCGCATTCTTTAAATAACTTTTATCAAAATGCGGCTGATTCCACATTCAAGTCTCCTGTTGATACGTAAGTATGAGTCATCATGTGCGTTTAAAAGAGGATAGTGTAATTACTTCCAATGCTGTGTTTAAAGAGGTCCTCTGACCTCAATTTGTACATGAACATTACAATTAAATTTGTACATAAGACCCTGCCTTTTTTGTCTACATTTTAAAATTAGAAACGCGCCTATCCCTCTGTGGACCTGCATTGAAAAGAGCGGGGGAAGCCCGCTGGGAGCGGGCGCTGCACTCTCGTATTGTACAATATCGAAACGTAGGCAAACATATTGCATTTTATTTCACTGGATCTACACTCCAAGAAATAATTAATGGTTATATATATTGAGGTCATGATGAAGGAATCGATTAATTTGAGACTATAGCAGGGGAGGATATGCGTGACCAATATTAGTGGAAGAGATTTCATGTGATTTAATCACCGTGGAATAAGTATTGTCTGCGCAATTTTGTAGGAATATGCAGCCTGTTGGAATTTTCTTGTTCTAGGTTTTTTTTTGCTAACCTTCCGATGTGCGCGTCAAATTCACTCCCACTATTGGCTGCGCCGCGGCAATAATATCGCATAGTACGGAGGGATGTGCAAGATTGGCGGTCGAGAATCCATACAATTCATTCATCGTGGAATTAATATTATCCGTTTAATTGTGCATAAATATGCAGCCTAGGGGCGGTCATCAAACAACTTTTTTCGAAAGTCAAAGTTCGACATATTACAAAATGTAACCGGAGGTACCAAATGAGCAGAGAAAAAAATTTGTTCATGTAGGTTGACATCCTACGGTGGCTTGAGGGCAGCTTATGTTGAGCATAGGCAACCCGCAACACATGCCCTCTTTTTACGCTATTTCGGCGATAATGTCGTGATTTAAATGGTTTCTTCAGCCGATTCTGCACCAGTCATGTATGAAATAGTCGAGGTAAGCAACATAGGTCGAATAATCACGTTTTGTATTCAATCACCGGTATTAAAATGCAAAGAAACGTAAAAAAAACTATGAAATTTTCTTAATTAATGGCATATATTTTAATTTGGTGCACCCGTATGGGTATGATCGCACTAATATGACCCTACCGTTTATGTAGGACAACACTTTTCCCCTCTCCCACCCTAGAGTAAGGATCTCCTCATCTCCCCATCTGCATTGCAGCCTATTTGAATTTGTAGTTTTTTTAATTAACCCTCGTTGTAGTTGGACGCGTCAAATTCACTCCTGCGATTCGGTACGACGCGGCAATTTCACCGCAAATATGAATTGAATTTCTATCGATAGGTGGATGCATTTAGTATGATATTTAGTGGAGGCAACGGGCAGCAAAGGTCATTTTCCCCTTGAGGAAAGGGTAGGGAAGGATGGGTGGAGAGATACCTGTCGTCGTCCTCAGCCTGCAATTTGCAAAAAGAACCAAGGGGACCACGGTTTAACGTCCTATTCGACGGACGGAGTGCTATGCATGAGAGACCCTCCATAAAGCACTCCAGCTGCGATCGGGTAGTCTCTGAAAAATCTCTATCTCCTTCGGGATTTGAACCAGGACTCTTTGGAGGAGAAGCAAGTAATCTAGCCACAACAACTCGTTCCCCTTTTTGAGGTATTTTCTGATGAAAAAGGTTGATTGAGGCGTTACAATATCATTTTTTAAATTGCATGGAACGAAAGATGTAGCCAATCGCTTCTGTTCTCATCTCGTTACCGTACATCTTATCGCCTGAGTGAAATTTTGTCTTGGAAATAATGCAACTCATTTACTTTGGTTTTATATTCCTAGAGCACAATTGATGACTCTTTATTTTAAGTTTCGAATGTTAATGTTAGTGTGATTTACAGCACTATCTATCGTTATATCAGCAATAAATAGGTGAAATGCGTCTTCCTCTCTCTGATTCATCAAAATCACTCTGATGTCAGATGGATAATCAAATTTTTGGCGGATAACTGAACCGCATTTCCGATACTCTGCCACTTATATTGAAAATTAGGTACCTTTGTACACTGGTATTGGATAGAAAAAGTTCTTATCAGAGGCTCAACGGCATAGAAACAAAAATGTACGGTGATTTCCCGCGAGCGCGACCATCATTGAATTGTTTGCAGCACCGATTTTTTCAGTACTACTTATTTTCGATGGAGATATAGACCTAGAAAAGTGATCTCCGAATTTCCTATTTTATGTATACATAGATGTCACAATAGATCCCATGCATTGATGCTCTCGTCGTGTATATTTTAAAATATACACACCGGCCTCGGTGGCGGCGAGGTAAAGTCCTCCCCTGCCAAACCAAGGGTCGTGGGTTCGAGTTCCGCCTAGTTAAGTTACCCTTATCCAGGGAATTGATGTTTGTGAACGTTTGATTGTTTAATGTTATTATAAACCCCGATGTAAAGCCCGATTGGCGCTGTTTTCGGAGGTGTGGAAATAAATGAATAAAGAGACTGTTATTTAAGTTACTCGCACCAATCTTAAGTGGCGTACACGAATTACCGCATGAGGGCAGGGGGTGCTGCTGTTCCCAGCGCAGGCATCCTTGTTTTCCTCACCAAGTCTCCGCACGTCTTTGAACGCATCCGGTGCAGCTGCAGACACTGCGGGCCTTTTCAAAATATCCGTATGCGGAGGTGCCCTCGCTAATGAGGCCGAATGAGGAGAAATCCAGCCCAATCGACGGGAAAAGAGCGACCGATATCATGATCCTGAAACGCTGCTTGCGAGTCAACGGCCGGCCTGCATTTCAAATAACGAGTCTTATTTGAAAAGTTGTCTGCACCTTTCTCTGTTTCCCTTGAAGACAGAAATTTTAAACATTTAGCTTTTACTCGTTTTCTCTTCTATATATATCACCTAAAATTATTAAGTTAATCTCTCTAGTTGTAATGATTATTCTTATTTAAAGAAAAATGTTGCCTCTCAGGAAGCCGTCAAATGGCTGAAGAAACTGGCGTGGATAGCACAAGGGCTGATTAAGATCGTTGCTTCGGGAGGCCATAGTAGTATGCAATACCCATCAGAAGTGATGAGTTTGAGGTCTGATATGCATAGAAAATTGGCTTTTGTTAATAGTCATATTAATTTTTATATTGCCAAAATTAGAGGCATGCACTTTTATGTATTAATGGCATTAACACTATTAAGCGAGCCACCTCTACAGGCATGCGGTTATGGGTACTAGGAACTCTGGTCTCCTTAAAGTACTGAAAAATTTAAGTGTACGTTGGTGAGGTAATTTCGAACCGGCATGCCGCGGCATGGCGTGCCATAGCATTTAGTCAGGGGGGACTAGCTAGGGCGAGGGACGGTTCACCAATTTTCAATGCTCCTTGATGGTATGCATTACTAGTAGCGATAATGGGTCTGAGGCCTGATATGCGTAGACAAGTGGATTTAAGTAATTCTTCAATGATTGTTCAATATTCTTTTAAAAGCCGGTAAAATAGAAGCTGTAATTGCAGAGCCACCTATAAGATTGCCATTTTTGTTAATTTTCCTGAAATTACGGGGACCGCTTCCTTTCTTGAATGCACCAATAGGATGGCATACATCTTATCGGGATGAAGGAAACCTGATGTCGGTAATTTGCAATCAGACTGAAAAATCTTCTGTTTTTATATCTCAGAATTCTCCACATTTTCAGCATCTAATTGGTCTCAAGTTAATTAATATTGTTGATGCTTGGTTCCAGCTTGGATTATTAAATCATCGGAAGAATATTGTAATCACGTATTGCATTGAATCTCTGATCTTTAATATAGGAAACAGGGTCATGCATTCACTACATGAGTATCGCAATATTAATGCACCTGAAAATTGCATAGTGACTATAACTTTAATGAAATCAATTTCTCGGCTGTTTTTTTATATCCATGCTTACATAGAATATGAATTTCTTCAGCTGAAGTTTTGGAATAATTTTGAATTCATACCTCCAACTCATCTCTGCGAGAAAATCGGCAATAGAATTTTCGGAATGAGTCAGTTGTAAGAATTTTAAAGCTAATGTAGCTCTCGTTACATAGGTACTTTTTATAGTGCGCATTAACTAGCTATTATTTGCATTTTGTCTCATGTCACTGTTGTAAACATAGTTTTAACGTATAAAAATTTTAAGCTCATAATAGTAAAACTTGAGATAAACATTATTGGTAATTTTTTTAATGATGCCTTTCTTTCTGAAGAGGGAATCAGATTTCACATGCTATGATCCCTGTTTAATTAGAATAGTATAAAATTTCTTTGGATTTTTATTTTCTCCATATGCTTCGTATTTCACGGCATGGAATTTTCAGATGAGTTCCATAATACCCTTTATCCCTTCAAATACTATTATATTACCCCGCTATCGCCGGTACGTACCTAATTACGAGTGTTTAAGGTCCTTTGATACACCCATCTCGTAAAACGCTTAATTACGTTGCTGCCTTTGTGCGAGAAATAGAAGCAATACTCAGAAGCTCTAAGTATCCGAGAGAAATAGTTTGTTTTCAAGGCATTCGAAGTCAGCAGTCGTATTGCGTTGCATTCGAAGAAAGTTGTCGCAATTTATTTTGGTCGCTAAGTTGCCTAGACAACGATCATGACATTCCACATCGTCTCCTTGCTCCTCTATTTTACGGACTTTGGGTGTAAAAGAGCTTTAGCAGAGATCCTAAGTAAATGTAATTCCCTTGAAACGTTCAAACCTCTCCCTTCGTTCGTTCAATCCTGCTTTTAGGAATTGTATTCAATTTTGTCGATCAATATTTGCCCTTTCGGAAACGCTTGGCTACGCAGAAAACGTGTTTTGTTAAAAACGAGTACGAAGAGATCATCCACCTGAGTTTCAGAGCCCTCCAAATCGTGAAACGGACCGGCCTGAGGCGCTTGAAGCGTGAAACTGACCGCAAACAACCAACCAACCAAGAGAAACCATGGTATTCGTCACCAGAGTTTCTCAAGGACATCAGTATCTTCCTCATTGCTTTACCAACTCACTTTCCGGATGAAGTGAGCGGATGAGATTAAGTAGAACGAAAACATGCCAAAGATTTGGACATCTTGACGACAAAAATAAACTAAAATCTGAAAGCTTAATGGGTCAAAATGACCGATGGCCTTCCTTTTATGTAGTCAAAAACTCCCATCTTCCCCGTATTAAGTTTTGGCATTTAAAAAATGAATGTAGTTTTTGATTTAGGGTTAATTATGTACTTGTTTTGAGTCCCTTGGTCTTGGCGGAACCTCCGTAAAGGCAGTGGAGGCGTAGGAGTATTGTTGGAGAAGGAGAGGGCTAGAGAAGGGGAGAGTCAGAGGGTGTTTGGAGGGGGTAGAGGCAGTCTTGTCGGTGGGTAATCGATATGGTTCCCGGGCGCAAGTCTTGGGACTCTGAGCGAAAGATAGAGGGAGCCACTGAGACGTGCCTCTTCTTGAACGCAAGCGATATCGTCACTTTAATCCCGACTTCGGAGTTGGCAGAGTAGCTCCGCGAGAAGAAAGCCGCGAAAAGACTGGGAATTGATAAATTATCATGAACACTCTGAAAAGTCTTGGAATGTCGTCGGGGTTAGTGAGGATTTAAGCGGTTAGTAAACGGGATCCGGCAGATCATTTCAATAAATTTATATTCATAAATGATCTCATTCATCTTTAAGACATCCTTATGACATCCTTGTGTTAGTTAATAAAGAATTCCATTAATTTTTTATGCATTGAAAAATCATTATAATTAGGTAAGCGAGTTCCGTACTACAATTTGGCGGTATTAGTTCCATTAGGAATTGAATGTTTTAGTTCCGATTTTATGTTTGTCGTGTCTAAAGATGCGTTGTCGTAGATATGTATAATCAGGGCGTCATCCTAGGTAGTGAATTAACTCTTTGAAGCAACAAATGCCATGGATTCAAGGTTTGCTGCGTTGTGATTCTGGTTTCAGAGAAATGTATTCTACGTTTTAATTTTCATTAAAATGATTAGATTTTGATGTAAGCAGTTTATACATTGCTACTGCAAAAATATTAGCTATTTATTTCCGAATGAAGTTGTGTACACAATGAGTTTATCTGAAACGAGCGATTCGTTTAATTTCACTTAAAAATCTTATCAAAGGTTACACATACACGATTTCGGGCCTTGTTCTACAAAAGCTTTTTGATTTCTTATTGTTACATCTTAGATTTTTACTTTGCATGGTTAAAACACCCATAATACCTATTGTAAACTGGCTGGTATTCATCCCGCTGTCACTACTCTGAATTGACACTTGGCTATATCTTCAAGTTGGCAGTTCTTCTTGATAGCCCTGAGGGGTTCTGCATACACTCCCCTTAGCTCCTCCATTCTCTTAGCCCGTCCCCTTCTCACACATCGTCATATCTAGCGAGAAGACAAGACGCTCTCCTCCGGCGGTCCCGCGACACTATCATTGTCATCGTCAGCGGAGTGGGCAACCTCTCCGATTCAATTACCTCGCAGACTACCGCGGACAACTTGACTCTCATGGGTATTGTCTGAAGACCGCTCGTGGTACATATATTCACTGGAGAAGGCAGTGGTGCCTAGGGGTGGGTCTCTTACATCCCACCATCGCCATGAGTTGAGGGTACTCGCCAAAGGACATCAGGGAGCATTTATGAAGACCCCTGTCCCTTTTTCTTTTCTTAACAGGAGGAGACCGGTAGGTCCTTCGACATCATTATAGGCCTGATTACACGATACATTAGCACGACGAATTAAATGTCTAAATGTATGAACGCGAGAATGAATGTCAAAATGCTCCACTTAACCACCCTACTTGTGCGAACGCATTTACAGAAAATAGTACCTGTTCTAATTTGGTTCATACATTAGTACATGTTGCGTTCCAGTCCACCAAAATTATTCATGCAATAAGGCAGTAAGCCATACGCGTTAATTTATCGTATAGCCAGGTCTTATGAATTCATTGTGGATGGATGTACCGTTAAGGCGCTAGATTAATTCAATAATCTGGAGTTAGTGAACAGTGAAATTCTGTTGAGTCCTTGCTTTCCCTACAAAATAGCTGCCCACCAAAGCTCAAGTTGATCAAGTGATAGCGTCTTCGGATATTTTGTACCGTAATGTATTTTTTCTTCTGCAAAGTAGCGGCAAAAGCAAATGGTTTCTCATACATTAGGCTGATAAAGGTGTCCCACAAGGAAGCATTATTGGTCCCCTTTTGTTTATTCATAAAAATGACTTCTGCTCCCGAATTAGCTGTCAAATGCGTTCATTTGCTGACGAATATGTCATCTATAGTCAATTTAATGAACGCTTATCGGACCCGAACAGCATTAATGGACTGAGACAAGATTGGAGACTAGAATTTAATCTGAGTAAATGCACAGCAGCCTTTCGTAGGTCATCTTACTGTCACCATGTATATGGCCCCATGAACATCTATTAAGACTCATTTGGCTTCTTCCTAACGTAAATGCACTAGTCCCACAAGCCATCGATGAATTGATAAGACGTTTTGATGGATCCTTAAGGCGTCAAGTAAAGTCGACAAAGAGGAGAAGAGGTGTCACTTTGAACTCGTCAGACCGCGCCTCGATACACGCGGCAAGGCTATGACAACGAACATTTTTGCATTTTATTCCCAGACCTATACTCCATGGCGTTATTAATTATTAATCAGGTCTTGAATCCTTTTCTTCTCTCATTCTTGTGCTTCATACGTCATGGAACTTATGTTTTCATCATCTCTTCGTTTCTTCACCCCCCTTATTCCTCCTTGGGTCATTTTTACTTTTCTTCTGCTCCCTCAAATCATATGCCTCCGATTTCATTTGTTGTTTCGTCCACCATTTTCATCAAATTTACCTTTTTTCTTTTCTTCTCCGACCCGGCGGCTTTTCCATTTCCTTTGCGGAGAGCAGCATAAGGTTTCCTCTCCACCCTGCGCTCATATGATAAGGCTCTTTTTTCCTTTTGAAGATCAAAAATGAAGTTCCTGAGGCGGCTCAAAGGAAGTCACGTGACGAGACGAATTTCTTGTTCCGTTGATTCATTGGCCCCTATTTTCATCTTTTTTCAATTGAAACCTTGTCCATATGGAGAGAAGGCGTTGAGGCCATGAAATTCGTCATTTTCTGTCTTCTATGTGTATTGTGTGTTGTGGTTTTTGGCTGAAGGGTTGTTGTTTTGAAATGAGACATGTCCCACTTAATCTTTATGCATTATAATTTTTCCATTGGCGATGTTTCAAGAGATATCCGTCAAAATCAGGCGGAAAAAATTTACGTACAATATCAATAATCACGTAAATAAGAGCTAATAATAAGTTGTAAGAATAATGAGAAGATGAAATTCGTTCTCGAAAACTGGCGCACAAGAAATTCACACTTGAAACCTGCATTTCTCTATCTACCGCCTGTGCATTTTAAGGGCTATTTCACGATGATAATGGCTTAAGAACATGTAAGTGGGTGTTAACTTTGTCAAATGAATGAATAAGTATTTTTTATAATTAAAACTGAATAATTTAAATATTGTGTCATTGTAATCCCCTTACTGATAGATAGAAGTCCCAGCGGTACTTGGATCTTTTCACGATATCCAAAATTTTTTCACATGCAGGGAAAATTACTGGAGGTAGTAACTAAGGAGGAATACACATTGACTCAGACTGGTGTATAAAGTAGCAGGTTATAGTAAAGATCCCACTGCTGGTTCCGAGTATAGGAATTTGCAGTGCAGTGTTACGAGCCCAGAATCTTCGAGGTGGTAAAAATATATATTAAGTGATGAATTACTTCTCTCTCTATGTCAACCCAATAAATTTTGCTATTTATTTTCGAACTTAATTTACGTAGGCGATTATTTATAGTTCCATACCCTGGAAATAGTAATGTACAGCGTATATTTAATTATAAAAACATCCATCATCGTCATCATCTTCACTCATTCTTAGTTTGTAGTACCTCTATGCCTGTCTCTTCCATCAATTCATGCATTCCTGTTGAAGCATTTCTTTTCCTCTAAATCTTTAATGACTTGATTTATCAACATGGACCTTTACTCTACTGTTCTTCCCCTATCCAGTCGGCCTTTTCATGTCTTATCGAAAGGGCAATGTTTCCTTGTATTGCCACATAAGTTATCTTGTCTTTTCTGAAGCCCTGAGGTGCTTTCATATTTCTCCTTGACGTATTTAGGCTTTCTGATTCTCGTCATGTATATTATCTTGACTTAAGATAGTGAATGAGCACGTAAGTACAACTTTTTAAGTTTGATTTCCTTTATCAAAATGTGTCTTATTATTCAATCATGCACGATTTTTTTAACCTCTCCCACAGTATTATTGAAGAGTGCTTATCTTTGTTTTTTATTCCTTTCGTTTTCATTCGATGACTTTCGTGGTAGAAATTGAATTTTCTCGTATCCTTTTCACTAGAATTTTTGGCCTCGGCTAATTTGTAATTAACTGAATTTCCATAAATGTGAGTTAGCGGGCATGTTTTTGACGAAGTTAGGGTATTGCTTTGGCGAATATAGAATTGATTTGATGACAGCCGCTCTTCGGCGAAAGGTTCAGGTATTAATTCCCAGAAGGCTCACGATGTGATGTGAATAATCCATTTCGACGACGTCGCTATTTACCCGTCCCAGTCGTACTCTGTTCACACCGTTTCCGCGAATTTCTTCTTTTAACGAAAGTCACTGGAGCTGGGACTCTCAAATGAATGCTATTGTTGTTTGAGTATGCTCTACTTACTAATATATTCACCACAATCAAAATCCATTGATACTGGGTGCGCTCCGAGAGTAATGCAATAATTTTTTTCATAAGAAACATATTGAATATATTTGCAGAAACACTTTAAATTCTTCAAAGTACCTCCCTTAGGGCTCTACATATTTTTTCTTGTGAATCGGTCATAACTGGTACGCGCCCAGATAGACGTCTTCAAGGACCTCTCGCAAGATCCTTGTCACGGCTGACTGTCAATCATCTAAGGACGTAAATTGGGTTCTTTTCAGGACTTTTTTACTTCTAGGGTGCAGAAAGAAGTCTGCTGGGGTGACTTCTTGACTAAAGGGGGGTTGGGGCAGCATTTGAACCTCGTATTTTGCATGGAACCCGCGGACTCGTAGAGCGTGGTGGCAAGAAGTTTTGTCGAGATGGAGAGACCAGGTAGCGGAGATATCTGTTCTTGTCATAATGATATTTTTTCAGAGTCTCTCCAGCCTTTACATGTAATAGGCAGTATTAACTGTCCTTCCTCGAGAAATAAATGCCTTATAAACCACTCCTTTTTTGTCCTAAAAGACAATGAGCATTGATTTCAGTTTTTATTCGCTCATTCTTGCCATTGTTGGGTATAACCTCTTCCCGGTCCTTCTTAAAGGCTTTTAACAACCTCAAAAATAGTGAGCAGGACATAACAGAGTCTCCGTAAGCCTCAAGAATCATTCTGTTTGTCTCCTCAAGAGATTTTTTCAGTTTAACATAGAACAAACTTTGCTCGATTGTCGAGTACATTTTTTTCGTGACACGGTCGGCGTGCGGCGGTTTGCAATAACAGACGTCGTACCGCTTTCACAGGTTTGACAGCTCTGAAACCGGTATCATTGTAAAGCGTTACCCCGTTGACGTTGTAAAGCGTTGACTCCATGTACTCCAAGTGCTTTGATTCCACTCCAACAAATAGGAGCGGCGCAGGAAATTCAATGGCATTACTTTCGAAACGCACCATTTACATCTCGCTATATAATCGCATTACGATGAAAAAAATCCTGAGAGAACTGTTTTTGAATTAAAATTGAGGGATTGGGATGAAATTCTTCCGTAGGGAACAGTTTTTTCCGGTATTAAGAAATAGATTACATTCTCTATCACTAGGAAAAAATAGCCGTTTGTCATGTTTAAGCTAATGCAAGAGAAACTTTACCGAAAATATAAGACAACATATAATATTTTTTGGAAAGTATCTGCATTTTAACGTGCTACTCAAAATCCGTGTACTATTTTTTCTTTTACACGATGCATTCTCAGGTTACGGATTGATTTATTGATTCTCTATATTATGTGGACGCTTACCTAAACAATCCTTGGTTAATCACTCAACTACCGCTGACGTTACTATCATATGATTTGAGAATTAAATGATTTCTTACATTAATTTCAATAAAATGCAATGGAAGTGCCCTCTGGCCTTCCAAAAATATATTAACTTCGCCCTCCTATTTATTATTTGGGACTTAATGTCAAAAATAACATTTTGACTTATGATCCTTTTACTATCTACCTTCGGCATTGATGTTTAAAAATGTGCTGAAAATGAGGAAAAAACATGGTAATTCAAATTTCTAGTTTTAAATTAAAGTATATATTTGAGAATTCGAACATCACTGATACACCATATCATGATCTTTCAATTTTAATGATGTTATGATTAAAATGAATTATCCATTGCCAAAACTAACACATCGGGCAAATATAGAAGAACAACAATATTAATACTTCGACGTTGTAGCCTTGATAAAAGCTGTAACGTTGGTAAAGGTCGTAAAATTAATCAATAATTATAAATAAATAAATGCGCACGAATTGCAACATATTGCCTCATCAAGTTACTCTCTCGTGAGTCTTTATCATGCCTTTCCTTATCCTAGTTTTAGTAATCCAAACTATGGAACATGTTTATTATACTTGAAAATTTAAAAAGAACTTGAAAAATGGTCAAATGAAAAAAATTGCTACTCGCAACAAAAAGAATAAAATAGGTATAAATGATTACAGAAAAACTAAGCAATGGAAAAATTATACCTAACTTATAAACAACGTTCTATGCAATTTTTATAAAAAGCCTTCTTGTTAATGTCTAATTTATAAGCTACCAACTTTAATAACACAATCATAACACAACACAAACAAATGAGTATTAAAAAATATTGTATTGTCAACGGCCTAGTTGGGGTAAATGAAAAAATGAAAAATTAATTGCTAATTGCAATAAAAGATATAGAATAGGAAGAAATAATAAAATGAAGGTAAAATTCTATAAAAATTATATCTTCCTCGTAAAATATAGTCCATGCCATTGTTTCAAAAATCTTTGTTTCATTTCCCACACTATACAGACAAATGAACGTAAGAAAATATTGCGTTGTCAACGAGCTGGTTGGGGTGAACATGATTCACCGCCATAGCGCCTGCGGAGAGACAAATAATGAGAAAGAGCCACGATCACATCAGTATTTGTTAGCGAAGCTGATCTCCAAATATTTTCAATAGACTCGCCCGCTGTGCCTAAACTGAGTCGTTTGTTGTTGACGACAAATACTTGTGCAGGGCAATGCGGGCTCTATGAAAATGGAATCGCGTTCGGCGAAATGCGAAACCCGACCCATTGATCCAAAGTCGACGCGAGCGACAGCTTCGTGAGAGAGACCACTCGACTAGCTCATCTTTCAACCGTCCCACTGCATGACATCGCGCGTCCGAATGCCGCTATCTAAATACGTCCAGCCGCTGATATTTAACCACCCTACCCCGGGTCTTTGTTCGCCATCAACTAATTACGCTGCGTCTCTGTTCCAATGCTGTTTTCTGCCGTCTGTTGACCCGCGGCAATGCGCCTTCATTTCGAAGCCATTAGGTACTCCGAGCTGCTGGGAGCGCAAAATCACCAATGACCGTGTGGATGATGATGCTTCGATTCCAGTAATTATGCTGACAGTTCAATTTGGACCGTTGTCACCCAAAAGGCAATCATATTGTTGAAATGATCCGTGTGGTCGGGAGTGTGAAATCCCTCAGTCAAATGGCATGACGTTTTGAAAGTCATTACATGCCTTATATTCTCCGAAACGGTAGGAATGTTCACGTGGTATTAGCATTAGATTTTTAATGTTAGTAATTCATGGGTGTCTTTGAAAAATTTATGTATGATTTCAAGTAATTGCTTCATCCCTGATAAAATTTAAATCTGACTATCATTTTGATATATTTTTCATCAACATTTTGTTACACGGCGTTTCAGACACCAAACTCGTAACCTTTATTGTCATTTGAGCTTCACAGAAGTGGATGATGTAATTTTTTTCGGTATATTTCATCCTTATATTTCCATACTTAAGCGATGTTACCTCAAAAATTTCATTTGAGTGAGTATATCATGATATATTATAACTATACTATATCTCCATAGAGCTATAAGAGATTTAGCTGGGTCAGACTGAAAAATGCCTATTTTTCATTATTTAAGGGGTCAGTGAATCCAGTTGGATTGATCTCGTACTTTAGTTAAATGTTGGGGATTATATTTCTGTGACCGTTGTAATTCACTATGAAAATATGAGTACGATATATTAATTATTTGTTTGCTTGTACATTTAGTGCTTTTTGTTCGTTTAACTAATTGTAAGAGAAATTAAAGTAGGTAAAACCTAAGGAAGGGTGCTGTTTATCAAGTTTTTCTGCTGTAGATTCGATTATTTGATGCAATAAAAATTATAAGACGGTGGTGTATGAGGGCAGACGTCAGTGGGCAATTGAAAAAATAAATATCGCTTCATAGATACACTATTTTCATAGATAGAAGGAGACTGTAAATAAAAACTGGATGCCTTAACCGACAGACTATTGCTTAGCATTCCTTCAAGGTAAATAATATATTATGACCCATTATAATATACAACCGTGAGTATCCCTTTGCATGTTTATGGAGCTAAATGCGTCCCGTAAACGTGGCGGGAGGGGTATTTGAAGAATTGCCTGTTCTAGTGGTGTAGTGAGGAGATAAATTAAATTCATTTTTTAGTCCTCTGAAACTCATTCCGTAGAGCGCATACAATTCTTTACCAGCTTAATAAATATTCCGCTGTAAATACATTAGGATTTAATTATTGAATCCTTCACATTCTTCGCATGAACTTTGTCGATTTTCCACTCTGAAGAAAATATCCAATGTGACGTATTCCAAATTTCAGGAACTGAATTTAAGCTCTATCTATTCGATTACCTTGAGTATTTTTAGATTAAAAATTTTGATTATCGAATCTCGATAGTAAAAAGTTAGAGATGATATTCAATCTCGACATTGAGAATGGGAAAGTAGAATTCTGAATCCAGCGAGTCCACCTGTAGTTAGCTTCAGCAAATTGGAGTCGGTAAATTTTCTATGTCCGTCGATCGCCGACTGTTGTTGATTTAAACTGGCCCTTGAATTTTAATGCCAACGATCGTGAGGATAGCCAGATGTTTAATTACATGGTCGACTGCTGTTATTTGCCCTC
This sequence comes from Ischnura elegans, assembly GCF_921293095.1. Taxonomy (NCBI): domain Eukaryota; kingdom Metazoa; phylum Arthropoda; class Insecta; order Odonata; family Coenagrionidae; genus Ischnura; species Ischnura elegans. Next base: position 14,377,500 of record NC_060256.1, read on the forward strand.
AAGATACAATAATGGTATACTGAATGAGTGCCTCAGTGGAGGTACACGTAAACAGATCGTCGTGCGAGGTTGCGCGTAATTTGGAGTCGGAATTGAAATCGTAAGACTTTTTAATAACGCACATATTAGAATAGAAAATGGTGGTAAAGAATTGATTCCAATTACATTCTAAGTCTAATAACTATTATTTTTTTCGTAAGTCCTAAATATTTAAATCAACTTGCTCACCATCATAGGTTAGTAATTGCAACAAATACCTAAGTCTCTTAATTTATTTACTTAGGTTGATGATATTTAACTCAGGTTATTTGAACATGATACTCCATTATACTTTGTATTTCAGTCTAATACAAGACACTAGGAAATCAAAGCAACGATCAAGAAAACGAGAGATTGTGGCGGTAAACACATTTGCTATGGCTATTATGCTAGCTTGGTAAGCGATAATTACCTTCACGAAAGGGGAACTGGATAGGCTGAGTATAGTATGGAACGCTTAAATTCTGACTCGGAGGTTCCAGGGTGAAATTTCGCGGGAAGCAATCGAACAAGCCGTAGTTTCCGAGGCGTAAGGTGGCACAGGGAAAGGAACTGCCCCTCAGGAAAGTTTTTCTCGGATTTCCAGCTGTGTGGCACTGTCCACTGTCCAATGTATCTAACGTGTCGAGGTCCGACGGGTTCCGATCATTCCTCAAAGACGAGGAACGTGTCGAACCTCGAAACTTTGGAGAACATGGAAACTCCCACCCAGATGAGCAATGTTTTTGGCTTCACTAGGGATGGGATTATAAGTATTCCATTGTTTACTGTTCAGAGTGTTATCGGTTAGTTTAACCCTTATGAAGTCGCATGGGATATCGTTAAGTAACTACTCTCGTCGGCTCGTATTGACTCAGAATTTAAACTTTTTAAGTAATATAGTCGCATGATTGGAATTAAATGAAAAAACAGGGTTTTAGAAAAGGAAAACTGAACTTTTAGAATTTTATGTTGCGGACATAGTTTTACCGTTAATTCGCGAGTATTGTCTTCGTACATCAAAATTGAATCACAAACGCTCACGAGGAGTCGCAGAGCGGTATTTTTCAAGACACAAGCACTTGGTGACAAAAGTAAATGTTTTATTTTATTCTCAAACCACCGAATACAACTTATATCCGCCATTCCACATTGGGGTATTCAAATAATTTTAACAAGTAGCGTACACGAATAACCATGCCCTGGAGAGGGGAAACCTACCTAGGCGGGGGTCGAACCGCAACCTCTAGTTTGGCAAGCGAGGACCCCGCCGCCACCGAGGCCGGCAAACTTGGTAAAATGGTAAAACTTAAATTGGTAAAACGCTTAAAAAATGATACGTTGTGCAAATATCTGGTCACAGAAATGGAAAGGAAGGAAAAAGTTCGTCATGAGATTACATGGGGCAAAATTGCTAAGATATTCAGAGTGTAAATTTCATTCATCCAAAACAGACCTCGCATAGAGGATAAAATAAAATATGGCAAGATCTTACTGCCCACTAAATTTAATTCAACTGCTCACGACACGTGATACGATTACCTTGCAGTCATCACTGTGGTCTATCATAATCAAATAATAATAACAGTTAGTGGGCAGTATGATATCTTTGTTATCATTTGCTATTTTGTTCCACGATGTCTTTCCGGAAAAACTTGGCCTTGATAGAGAACCGTTGCTACTACCCATGGGTTAAAAATTGAGCTAGCTTGATTACGTCCGGCTTCCCTTCACTTTTTCTCCACTCCACTCCCTCTACCCAATCTCCCATTTTTAAACATCCACGCATCCCGCGACGCGACGAATGCTCGCCGATGTCAGCCGAAGTGAGGCGGGAATTGACCCACTGACCCATCGGACGACGACGTCAAATGGGTACTTCGGGGAAGGGGCATACGTCATGCGCTCCAATACGCCAGATAGCACTGCCCTCCTCGGATATTTCCGCGCGGTCAACAACTACACACACCCCTGCAACGCCCGAAGGCTTTGACACCACCGCTCCGCAGCGCTGCCTGCAGGGGAAAAAAAGAACTCGAGCGAGTCCCATTTGGAATAAAGAGGTGACCACGGTGGGAGGCATTTGACTGATCAACGGTCTACACGCCCGCGTGCTTGTCGCTCTGACTCGAGCGATGGAATGCTCGGCGTCAAATATCGCCGCGGGGAAATCTCTCAGTGGATATGTATGGCGGGTGGTGACAGGAACTGCCCGATAAAAAAAAGCTCCCTACGAAAAAAAAATGAGCGCAAAAATATTAACGGTGAAAGTCGAGAGCAGACTTTGAACATAACCACGGTGATGTGAGGATTGAAAAAAATCCCCCTTCGATGTGCATTGTCCTTCGCGGTAAAATCAATATCTCTCTTAGGTGTATATGTTTTTAATACTATTGTTTCGCGCATTATGGGCACCTAACTCAAAACTTCTTGTAAGAATTAAAACAGATTCAATATAAATTTTATCTCGTAATATACTCGATATATCGTACATTGATACACTCTAACGATTATTTATTGTGAGCTACCAACTGATGACGACAATTTAATCTAAAGATCGTTGCATTCAAAAGTTGTCTAATGTTCATGACCTCGACGAGACATGATTTTGATTTGCACGCTAAGGAAAAAAACGATTGTTTAAGATTCACCGATTCCAAAGTTGCAAAAAAAAGCCCACTGTAAAACGTCTTCACCTGCACGTGCAATATCGAATGCAATGACCATTCTAGTCTAAAAACACTTAAGGGATACTTAAATTCGAAGTTAATAATTAACCTAATCAATGATGCTTTATGACGAAATAATGTTTTGTAATATATCACATCGTTTTATAATAAACAGGCGTATCAGGGCCACGTGCTAAATCGCTGTGTTAGAACTCTCTGACCCTTGATATGCCACTTAGTTCGTATGTGGACCTTGTAATCTATTTAAAATGCAATAGGATACCTGACTGTTCTCCTACTTTGCAGGAGGTAACTATCACATTATGTTCAATCCAATATATAATTTAGAAAGGTTAGATTAACTTAGAAGGGTTAACGCTTTGATGAAGTTAATTTTCTTGAGTTAAACTCATTGACTAATAATTTAAGTCAGCTAGTAGACATCTTATCAACTCAATTATACTCACCAGATGCATTATTGCAACGCTTTTTATGGAATTTCGCATTTATGGCAAATCATCTCCGGAAAATAGGTACAATAACGGATGAGGGCTATGGCATTAGTTTTTAGATTAAAAAGGGAATATCAGGATTTTAGGTTTGGGTTTTAGTAACGAGTCAAAATGTAACCCTTGTTTGCCCCTTTATTAATTTTCCTCGTTAGAAATTCACCTTTTCTGGATGATAATTCTCACTACTTTCTGTTTATTCCATTTTCAAATCGCATTTCGATTCACTTTCAATTGACTAACAATAAATATTTATTTTATGGAAATGAAAATGCATTCTTGTAATCCAGCAATTTATTTTAAGATCGACAGCGGCCTCATCATTAAATAATTTCATCTGTATCTGATTATTACGCCGTTACGTAGAAACTAGTCATACCTTAAAATACATTGGTGGAATACAACAAAATTTTTTCATTTCCTTAATGTTAAAATGAACTTCGACAAAGTTAGGCCTGAGACGATAGAGATAAGTATTTACGTATTCATAGTGTCAGGAATTTAATCATTTTTGAGTCGCTACTGAACCGCAAAATGCAGAGTGCCCACATTGCCTCCCAAATGAATAAATATTCCTTGTGAATATTCAACAGAGTGTTCACTTTCTACGCTTTTCCATGGTTACTACTCTAAACTTTTGTCCCTCTTGCACCACTCTCTCTCTCTCTCATTCTCTCTCTGTGTCCTCGTGGTCCCTTAGGGTCCCCAGTGTGACCCTTAACGTCAGGGAGTTGGTGGTGCCTGGTTTGACCCATCCGCCGGGAGCAGTCCATCTTCCTGTCAGAGATTGGCCCATTACAATCCCGAGGGGATGACTCAATCCTCACCGCCACTCCATCTATATGGACCAGGTGGTTGGAACCGAAGTTTGGGGAAATAGGGACTGCTAACCAGCTGGTGATTTTGTCCGACGAAAATAGTCTTGTCTCGGAGGGGAGAGCGTATCAAACTTCGAATGGATAATCGTAGCAGCATGCGTGAACTACATTCGTAGAATACCTTAAAGAGAATACTTTTTTTTGCTTGGATCTCAATTTGTCAAGCATTCTCTGCTTTTCCAATGAATAATCTTCAAATATTGGATTGATTCACCCCCAGATTTACGTTGAAATGACTAACTCACTCTCTTGGTGATTCAGTTCGAAGGTGTGTTTTTATACGTGAGGGAAGAGCTCACCCCGAACTAAGGTACCGGCACATGAATTTAACACATAAAGGGTGGGGAGGCCAATTTACTTCCCTAGTACCACCTCAAAGTTCAAGGCTTTTGTTTTGCTCCGATGACCGGATTGTCCACGCCTAGCAGCCTAGAGCTCCACCCACTAATATCAAGTTTAAAGGACGTTCATTGGAAAATTTTAATATTTGGATTAAGCTGTAGGATGGAATTTATCAAGAAAAATACGTCATTAGAGCATGGCAACAAGCGTCAAAGGACAGATTTTTGAGGACTTTGATATTTTTGGATTCCTTAGAACTTTATATGCATTAAGCATTCAAATCTTTCTAAAAAGCATGGAATTTATGTTTCAAAAAGATGACTTTGCTTATTCATTATAGGAGCCTGAAATTCTGTACAAGGCTGTATCCTTGATTAAAATGCCTGATTATGGCGCTTTCTACTTTCAGGAATGTTATTACTGATGTTGTTGAATCGTAAAAGGCTGTAGATATTTAGGCAAATCCAACTTACTGATAAAAACCAGGCGACTGCTTTATGAGGATAAAGATAAATTTTTACTGTCTCTTGGCTGGAAACTTCTCTCTATTATAAATTAGTCTTTTACACACCTGGACTTGAAGTGGTAACATTGCATTGATTTAAAAACGTTCGCTTCTTCTCGATTCGGGGAGGAAGACATGATTCGTCAGATGATTAGAAAGTAGTAAGATTTACGTAAGCAATTTTATGGGTACAGGGAGAGTAGTATTATAGAGCTCTAAGTGATCAAATTAACTATGCACCATTATTGGATCTGAGAATAATTGCAATATTTTTTTTCTTGACCGATGGACATCAGATTTAAGTCAGCGTGACTAAGAGGATGTAATTTTGGAATGCATAATGTAAAATTTAATATTCCAGTTCCATTGCAAACGAGAAAATGATAGGGATATTTTATTGGCCCTTATCTCTCAGAATTTTTTTTTCTCCTACAGACATAAAATACTGATATAAAGCTATAGCTCACAGGGGCGGATCCAGGATTTCTTTCTGAGGGGGGGGGCACAAGCAAGGCCGTATCCAGGATTTTGTTCAGGGGGGGGGGCACAAGGATACCTCGTGATACAAAACGAACGCAATGATAATGGGACCGTATTAAAAATCTTGCATTTTTTTTAAGGGTCTGGGGGGGAAACCACCTATGATAGCTCATACAAAATTGACTATGGCCACGGCTTCACATATTACAGTAATAACGCCTTTACAATCACGGTTGGTGTCAAAACATTTCCCACCACACGCACGCTGAGGCGGCCGCTTAAATTATATGAAGTTTCAGGCATATTATCTGCATCTTATGCGACATTTTGAACAGGTTTCATTTTTTTATATCTGGGTATATGTTGTTAGACTGAAGCTGACCTTACCCCTCCAATGAGTTCGATCCTCCGATTGGTCAGAATAAGGCCTTTTACTCAGACCAGGAATCATTTCAACTTGAAGAGTCATCAATTTAAACAATTCAGAAGATGGAAGAATTAAATTACGACCAATAATCCCCACTCAACCATTCGCTCAGGTGTGAGTGTAAAATAAGCCAACGAAAAAGTTGACGTCCACTTTTGGTGACGTAATTAGAAATCTGGCACATCAAATTGCTCAGAAAGAATGTTTCATTAATGAATTGAATGGTGCACACGAGATTAAAATAACAGCGAAACACCCGCACCCCATGCACAACTGGAGTTCGTGAGTTCATGACGTTGGGGTGCAATGATTGTGAGTTTGTTAGTAATTTCAGCGTCAATCTGGTGATAAATCAATCCAATTATCAAATATCATTCATAAAAAGCAGAATACGCTCAAGAAATTGGGTCTCAAGCGAAAAAAGTAACGTCCATTTTGAGGGATTTACCTATTTTACGATAATAGAGTTTATGACGTCATCAACGTATCTGCGATAGGGTTGCAACCGGTGATTTTTGTGGTGAATAGCTGGTGAAGTAGGCGACGGATTGAAATACGTACAAATATGAGTCCGCTTTTACGAATATAATTTCATGAAGAAAGATCTCAGGTTTTTCCTTCATAACAGTTGCAAGTGGACCACAGCTCTCTCCTTTGCACGCGTGGATTTAGGGTCCACTTTTCCGAGCTTTGTACTATGACTGCATTCGAATTTGGGCCCTCGACGGATTGAAATACGTACAAAAACAAGTATGTGTTTACGAATAAAATTTCATGAATAAAAAATGTGATGTTTTCCTGGCGTATGATGATATTGAAGTTGTTTCGGGTTTCCAACCGGGTCATTGAAACAGCAGATTAATGAGCTCACCCGGTGGGAAACCCGAAAAAACTTCAACAGAATTTCATGAGTTTGTGGCGTCATCAATTTATGTGCGATAGGACTTCGATTTCTGTCGTGAATAGCTGCAAAGTAGGTGACGGATCGAAGAAAGGTAAAAATATGGGTATCTTTATTTTTCCAAACTTTATCACAATCGACAAGAAAATAAAATTGGTGGAGGAGCACATTCGTCGTCTGTCGATGACACGCCATTCTCTGTTCAGGAATGTTTATTCATATACTCTTGTCCTTATACGCTCCACTTATAGGTGGAGCGACCATGCTGTTACACACCCAGTGCACCCGTCAACTTCAGATCTCCGTGGAAATTCTCCCTCGTGAATTTAGTGCCACCGCGCATCGGTCGTCCGTGGATTCCTATCTTACGCATTCCACTCTGAATAGTCCCCTTAGTGGTGACCGGCTTATCACCGTTTGATGCCGAAAGGCACGTTGGGTGAGGCGATATTCTGGTGGGATTCACGCTAGTGCAGTGAAACTCCGTGGGGGTAGCGGACAGCGGTTTTAGGGTCTGAGGTAAGCGAGGGGTAAGCATCGGAAATGCTGATAAATCGGAGAACTACGGTTGGAGATCTGACGGTTTGATTTTGCGACATATCAACTGCGATGATCTATGCAGTGCGTAAGGTTTGGTGTGTGATTATTGGACGATTGGCAACTACGTAATTTTTATCATTGGTGACGTAATTAGAAATCTGGCTCATCAAATTCCGCAGAAAGAATGTTTCACTAAGGGATGGAATGGTGCACACGAGATTAAAATATCAGCGCAAAAACTCGCGCCCCATAAACAACTTGAGTTCGTGAGTTCATGAGGTTGGAGTACAATGAAAGTGAGTGAGTTAGTAATGTCAGCGTCAATCTGGTGATATATCAATCCAATTATCAAATATCATTCATAAAAAAGCAGAATACGCTAAAAAAATTGGGTTTCAAGCGAAAAAAGTAGCGTCCATTTTAAGGGATTTACCTATTTTACGGAAATGGAGTTTATGACGTCATCAACTCATCTGCGAAAGGGTTGCAACCCGTGATTTTTGTCGTGAATAGCTGGCGAAGTAGGCGACGGATTGAAATGCGTACAAATATGAGTCCGTTTTTACGAGTATAATTTCATGAAGAAAGTTCTGAGGTTTTCCCTTCATGGCAGTTGCAAGTGGACCACAGCTCTCTCGTTTGCACGCGTGGATTTAAGGCCCACTTTTTCGAGCTCTGTACTATGACTGCATTCGAATTTGGGCCCTCAGGATGGCCCAAGATGGATGGTGTCCAAAATCAATCAACTTACTTGTTCCTACCGGGCTTTTTTTTCATAGGAGACTTAGGTGACCAACTGCACTTGGAAGTTCGGAGGAAAAACATATTAACGACTAAACGATACAGATTAAGCGATCACTTTTAGGTTAAAGCTGGGTAGAGATGTGTCGGTAACCACCTTTGTCTCCGATTTTTCTCCTTTTTGATAAATACCAAATATTCATGAATATGTTTCCGTAAAGTCATAACAAGATACACCGAATAATCGTTAGTATGACCCAGATTAATTCTCTATGCGATGCTTTTTTTCTTCCATTTTCGTGCTAAATTACATATTTAAGAACAATAAATTCTTTATTCTGTTCTACTAGGTCAGCGATACGTCTTATTGAAAAATTTAACTACTTTTATGATGATCAATAATTGACATTTTCATAAATTCTCATACTTGCACATTAATTATAACTAATTATGGAAACGTTTAATAATAATTAAGCGACGGATATTCTGGTGGACCAGGGGTACGCTGAAATGTTTTAGGCTGATAATATTTCAATGGCAAAATTTAAACGGAATTACCTCTCAACCACTACTAAGCAAATAAATTGTTTCTTTGCCATCTTGTGCGAAGAACATGAATTGATTCGTAATAATTAAAGGCCCTCTGACTAAAATGCCTATATAGACCCAATTTACACTTTTCCTTTTGTCGTTTTGTTGTGATTATTTTCGTATTAACATACAAATTAGACTTTCTGCTAAAGAAACCAAGTATCGCCTGAAAATATACAACGGGAAATATCTCGTGATGTGAAGGTCAAGCCTTTATGTAATGCTGTGTAATCATTACAAAGCTCCCATTCTCCTTCAGAAATTTGCCCGACACATCACAGAAACTGAGATGTGTCGGGCAAATTTTTAAAAGGAGATGGGATTGACTGTAGTGATGTTTCTCAGCGGTCTGTGAGTGATTGATTTCCGTCGCCGTGGAAGTAATGATGGCGTTAGTGTAGCTTGAAGGGTTGGGTCGCCCTTGTGGTTGCCTTGTGCCGAGGCAGGAATCAACGCTCTATCTTGTTCCTCGTACGGCAAACGGTCGAGGATAGACATTTATCTCCAACCTGGCGATTACAGAATTAGATCGTATTTGTCGCGCTTAAGATTGCTCAAGTACAGTGGTGTAACTAGGAATATGCTTTGGAGAAGGATGAATGGCCTAGGATGGGACCCATTTGAAAACTTTTAACGGAATTAACTCTCAACCAGTATTTCTATATTTATATTCTACTATTTCACCATTTATATTCTACTATGCAAATAAAATGTTGCTTTGCCATCTTGTGTGCAGAACATGCATTCGTAATTAATGAAGGTCTTCTGCCCAAAATGCCTGGATAGACCAATTTACACTTTATCTTATACTAGTTTTATTGCAATTTTTCCCAATCGTTCCAGGAAACGGGTGTTCTGAGAAATACTTTGACGGAGGCTTGAAGAAGATAGGCTTTGTTAAGCGTATTGCGGGAAGATTTTCGGATGAAAAAATTGAACGGAGGTGCTGGTTTTCAGTTATCATGTCGTACCTTGATGACGTAGTGAGCGTATGGGATCCCTTACAGAAAAACTTAATCCAAAATAAATACAAAAGAAAGCTGCGCGATCCGCCAAATATTCCATAGCGAGAATTGAGATATTTACATAGCCTATACGTGGATGAATTTAATGTTAATTCATTTAAACCACCTAAATTTTAATTAATTAATTAATTTAACCCATTTATTTGCCATTTATTTTAATTCAATGTATATGTAAGCTCGCCTCCATGAAAACTAGAGAGGGCATCATTCGCTATCTGCACTCTCATGATCATCATGATGACTTCCATTGGAATAAGCGAATGAACTTTAGCGGCTCTTAAATTCCTGGGCTAGATTTGTCCTCGACCCTCGTAAAGATGATCACATCCTCCAGTACCTTCATAATTTGTCATGACTTAGAACCTCTACTCGTGGGAAATATTTTCTTGGTTCTTTTCTGCCTCTTTAAGACTGAATATCTGGCTTATATTAATTCATGTGTAAACCAAAATCAGCCTCTAATTCTAGAACCACTACAACTGACCCTTCCCACCTCTTACTTCCTATACTCAGGGAAAATAAGTTATTATCTCAATTATTTTCTCATCTCTGGTTATAATCTCCGGATTTACCGGCCATAATCCATGGATGATTCCTCTTCTCTATCCATTTCCAAAGAAAATCATTTTAGTTATTACCTCAGAGAGAGCCTACGACAGTTAACTATACTTATTTTTGTTTTGAGCTATCAATAGTTATCTGGAAGTTTTTTCTTATTTTCTATCCTTCTTGTTCGTTTCTGCATTATGTTGTCTTTTCTTGGGGTAAGTCTTGATTCGGTGTAATTTTTTGCTTTTTTGCCAACGAAATTGTGTTAAGCGAACGTTTATATTTGTTGATTGAGCAGGAAATGGCTATTTCATCGCGGTCTCTACATGCTTTGCCTCTACATATTCAGCTTAGGGTGACCCAAAGAGTGTAGGGTCCTTGATTCGACTTTCCACCAGCAGAGGTTTCCATCCTTTGGAAACATTATTTGGAAATATTATTACGAGTATCATTTAATGCTGGTAATGGTGGATCGGAAGAAGTTCGCGGCTCCTAGCAGGGAGATGAAGTCGTAGTAAAACTAAAGTAATGAATGGAATGTAGGTAAGGCGAGGCAGCGAATAGGGTGGTTTCCTTCATCAAAGAAAACGAAAGGCATTGATTGCGATTCGTTACTCACCATTAGTGTATTCATAATATACAAATTATTTGGTTTTAGAAATACCGGTTTAGACGATTGGCAAGGGTCAATTATATCCTCATTTGAAAAAGGCCAGATTGGCGCCCATGATGGCGCACTTCACTTGACGTCACAGGGACCTAGTATATATACGAGTAGATAGGAGTTTTACATCGTCTGAGGTTACCAATGCATGCATGAGGCACAGAGCTCAGGGAAACATGCCTTAATAATCACCTATTAAAACTGGCTAAGGTCGGAAAGTTTTCCTCGTTTGATAAGGTATTAATAATCCTTATTTAAGCCAAGCGCTACCAGCTAGCATGGTACTCAGCTACCTGCTAGAATCCTGCGTCGTATCAGCGCTCAAAGCCTCGGCCCAAGGTCACCTCCCTTGCGGCAGCGGAAACCAGAACGACATCACACGGAGTTTACCCGGCATTCATACTCAGGGCCAGTTTCACCAACGAGGATAATTGAATTAACACGGATAATATTCTCCAAAAACCGAGATATTACAACAATCGCGTTTCACTAGATGCATTAACTCGGTTTTGGGCTGTTATCTCGGTTCATACTTTTACTGACGATATTCCGCCGTTCAAAACTTATTATCCGAGTTAATCTGAGGGCAGATGAAACGTGGCATGGCGCGCATGCATCTTCATCAGCTCTCGGAAAATACGAATGATAGCGATGAAGAATATCAACATTCTATTCGGAGACCACGTTCATCATGGATAAATGAGCGTGCAGATTATTTTAATATATATGGTAAAGTACATTTATTTACTCATCCCAAAATGGCAAATGAAACTGCAAAGGCAGTTCTCGCTCTCATTGAAGAAGACGAATTTTACTCACAAGGGGAGGTGGAGGTTTCCAATGCCGTATATTTTATAGCATTAGGAATGGCGAACACATCTCTAAACTGGAAATGGTTCAAATGAATGGGCCTTAGTTTAGCTGTAATGAATTAATTTTCATGTGGTACTTTTAACAAGCCTTATACAATAATGATGTATACTGCTGAAATAGCGCGAAAACTTGTATGTCTTGCAGTTGGTATAGTGGTACCGTCGTCGACTTTCTCCCAGGGGGTCGGGGTTCGAACCATCGCCAGAGCAACTTTTGCATATCTTTTTTTGTCGTCTTCATTTTGATTATACGGCGACAAGTATATGAATAATTTTAATTGAAGCAAGCATAGACATGAGGAAAGTTTTTTATCATCATAATGGGGTACCTGACCTCCCCTTGTCAAACCAATTTCACGTTTCTTTTAAACTAAAGCCAATGATTCCGACAACTCTTGCCAAAATATGTTTGAAATCATCAATGTTACAATCCTTTCTTTGAATTTTCTTAAATATATATATATACAAAAAACTTTAATCTCTGTCCTCTTCCTGAATTAATACCTATGTAACAGCATCGTTATCTTCGAAATCGCAATTTTACCAATGTGAGACGTAATTAATTATTGTGGCACAAAATAACCAAGAACTGTGTTTATTTAAATCTGGGAGTCTCGGTAAATTAAAAATCTTCATTCTTAAATAACGATACATTAAACAAAGGTGCTTACAAGTTTTTTACCGCAATATTCTCGCATTCCTGCTCTTACCAAAACGCGGTTCCCCTATTTGTTTTTTATTTAGTTTTTATTACCCGTGCGTGATATTCGGCAAGGCAAATTAATAAATCCTTCCATGTAAACGTAATTTTTGAGTTTATCTAACTCTCATGTCAATATTAATACTGTTGCTGTTCATTTTCTCTCTCTGTACTTGATTGTACACTTACCGGCTTATTAAAGCTGATTCCATGTCATACGGTTGCTTACCGTCATTTTTTTTCCCACGTCAGAGTTATGAAAAACGTAAGAGCCAAACCATTTATTCTGATCATCTCGGTTTTTGAAAACTAAGATAAAACGTCGTTGGTGAAACACGATCCCCACATTTCTGAGATAATAATTTTAACTGAGTTTTTGAAAACTGAGATAAAAGGGACTATTATCCGTGTTGGTGAAACTGGGCCTTAGCCGTCGCGTTTTCGCGCGCTTGAAAATTTTCACTTTTCATTTAATCTCGATAAATAGATATCGTCATTTAAAAATCTAAAAGCGTGAAATACGTACTCCAGGAGTAATAATCTTTCGATTTAGGCAATAAAAAAATAATAGGAAACCACCCTATTGCTGCAGGCGAAAATTGATGCCTCCGTTTGCCCTTAAATCGAAGTTAGCTTGCAGCTTTGACGAGAAAATTACCCAGACCCACGTCAAAGGCGACGTCTCTCCGGAGTGGACAGAGCAGTGCTTTCGGGCACTATCATCGTCTCGTTGTAAGGGGCACATGCTCTCTTCCAGTTCCATGTCAAATAGAATTGTAATTCATACCAAAAAGGAGTTGCAGCGGTGTTCCTAATGTCCTCGCAGGAAATGAGCAAGAATCAAGGAAAATTATCTGGCCGTGTCAGCGGAACGAACGTACGTACGCACTATTCGTGTGAAATGATCGCTTTGAGGTTCTGTCGCTTAGAAAATTATCTAAGCGTTCCGGAGACGACGGGGTCGCAAATGGAAGCAGCAGCGTCATCCTAAAACGCCAGGCTTAAGGCTTGCATTATGGTTACCTACATGCCTTATAAAATTTCCATACTTCAAATTTAATAATAGTTAAATAGTTTCGTTCAGAAAATTCATAGTTTCAGTACTTATCATAGAAATATAGAGGTAGACAATCGCACTTATGATCACTCTATTGAATTATTAACAGTAAAATTAGAAAAATGCTATTTACCCTTCCTTAAAACACCGATTGAATCAAGTTAAACCTATGAAAAAAGCATGGAAGTCGTTAATTAAGAATAAATAATCAAGCAAAGAGATAATTGCGAAAATCTTGATAGCTTAAAAGAATCGATATCCGAATGGTTTCCGTTGCTTTTTCGCAGCAGTTCATATTTAATTTTTTATTTCCGTTTTTCTATGAATGCGCAATGCTGGTTTCAACAATAGTCCAAGTCAAATAGAAAACTTTTATCTAGCTCTAAGGACTCAAATCGAATGGAGAAATCTTCCACATATATCTATTTAGTTTATATGAATAATGTATGAGCAGATTTTGTGAGTTTTGCGCGTTTATTTCCATATGTATGGAAATTGCTTGGGGAATGGGTATCGGTGTTGGTATTCAATCGTTAAATTGCCAATTGACAGGAAAAAGTATTTTCGGAAATTAATAAAATTGAATCAAATTTGAATTTACCAAATACCTATTTCCCCGTCTTTTCTGGAAATTTGGTGCTCCGTTTTTATTTTTTGCAATTAAATATAGATTTCTAAATAAATATCCACCAGCCCAGTAGTTAATATCTCGATCGAAAGCCTCCAAAGAAAGATTTTTCTTTACTATAATGAGTTTTCATTGGGTACGTTTCACGATGGAAAAATCATTTGCCTTCGCCGGAGTAACAGTCATGGCAAATGATTTTTTTCTCGTTGGAAACTCCACAACAAAGTGCACTTTCGGGTGACCTTATAGAATTACCTACTTCGTTATCGATTTCCCTGAATAATGCGTGTTCATTGCTAGAAGGGGTAAAATATCTTTTTATCAAGTGATGAGTGGTAATTAAGTTGAGTGTCATTCGTATATTTTTTTGGGATAGACTATAGTCATCCGAATTCTCCTTTCTTGTGTAAATGTTCAAGTCATATTTCTAAATCTCTATTAGTTTCCTTCAAGAATCGCAATGCTATTTACCACAACAGTTTTTAAAATTTCATTGAAGATTTAATATTTTAAAGGTATACCTACCCAAAGCTCATGAGACGTTGTAGAAACTTCAATTCACTCTTAGAGGAAAGATATGAAGCCTGTAATATCATTATTTACCTTAATTAAGCACTTACCTCCCCAAAAGGAGTCTGCCCATTAAGCGCTTCATTGGTGCTATAGACTGCTGGCTAGACTCCGTAATGAACCGTAATACCTGAGCGTTTAACGTGGCCACATTATAGTTTATTGACTTCACTGAACCTATATCGGAGACGGATACATAGAAAACGAGTTACTTTAAAGGAAGGAATATGCCACTCCTAAAGCCGATGGCTTTTCTACACCACATCATTATTTTCACAAGCGATTGGGTTTTCATCATAAGCATATATCCAATTAATGTTAAATTTTAGCAGGAAAATGGAGTCTGGAGCTGGAGACATAATATTTGGATTATTTTGCAAGTATCGTCCTCATCAACAAGGAATCATTTAACATGAAATGGAGCAAACCATTAAACACAATTTTATTCCTTATAATTTGCAATATTGAAAATTTTTTCCAATCATTTTCAATACGATTTTTTGACATTGCCCTTTAAATTTCTAGGGCTCAAATAGATGAAATACAGTGAAAATTGATATAACGGGTTAATTTAAGAGTGTACGCGTGAAATGAAAGACTTGATTATACCAAGGACAGCAGCGCAGCCTGGGGTAGTTTCAGTGTAAGCATGTATTGTATTTACTACGTTTTTTTTAAAATTATGTTGCGTGAGCTTAAATGAATATGGGAATTGCATCAATTTGTAGTTGATGCATCGCATAGTGGGAGAAAAATGGAAAATTTTTCTTGGGGTATTACTTGTCAGTGAATAGAGGGACACTAGGAAATTAAAGGAATTCGTAACACATTAGAGAAGTCATGGAAATTCCAGGGATTACTGTCGAGTTTCTAAGGGAAAAATTAAATGCGTAGAGGAACATACATCGGCCTTTGGACCCACACTATATAATGTGATATATTTCCATTAAATTCACCCTTTTTCATTAATGAGTTAATAGATTTGATGAGTTAAATTATTATAAATCTCTGGAAATAACTCTATGGGAATAGCTTTTAGAATAAATCATCTCTCTCGGGAAAATAAAACCTCAGGATATATCTAGAAACTTAAAAGTAAACGATTCTGGTATACCTTGAAGCAGTCATTTTTCATGGTGGGCGAAAATCTTTGGAGAGTTTGTAATGAAACCTTAACCTTTAAGGTGACGCTATCATCTTGAAATTCTGAGAGTATGTGGGGTAAACCATATTTTGTATTTTCCCGTATCCTAAATGCGTATTTAAAACTTAAATCTGGGAAAACAATTTAGAGGGAAAATTTGTGTTGTCACAGTTTCGAGTATTGCGAATTTTCTCCAATTATTTAAATTACGATTTCTGACATATTTGTATACATTTTCACTTTCAATGATTTTCACTTTCTTCCGTTTCTTATCTTCTAATTGGAAATACTGGGCAATGTAAAAAACGGTTTAATTTATATTCCTTAAACAATTTAAAGATTGTGTCCTGCTTTTGGTGCGAAATAAGTCATTTAGTAATGTTCCGCAAAAACTTTATTGTTCAGACTCAGGTTTTCGACGAGTTTGTAGTCATTATCGAGGTACTAGTGAATAACTATGTACTAGTCAGAACTCTAGGCGGAAAAATGAAAGCTTTCATGGAACATTACTTAGTGACTTATTTCGAACCATAGATATGTGGTTCCACCGAGTGAAGTCCAAACATTTTATGTTCATATTATGTCACACATTTAAAACGAGAAATTCATATCCAAAAATAGACCGGTCCAGAATGTTTAAAATGTTCTATTTCAAGGCCTAGAACGTGGTTTTCCTGGCGTTGGACTGAGTCGAATGCTCGCGTGGCGTGCCCACCTCCCTGCCACGGCTCCATCGGGAATCTTTAGCTCACCTCGAGGATGAGTGAGAAGTCAGTAGTATCCCCGACTCTCATCAAAACCTGTGGCCATAGTGGCTGTACCCTCCCCTTCGCCCGCTGCGCCCTCTACCGCTCACTCAGGTAACTGGGCCACTGCCGATATCGATCAAATGCCCCTCCCGAGCGATGGCAGTCCGACGCCCGCCGAGGATCGACATGCATTTGCAATATCGTCCCTTTAGGCTCCACTCCGCGAGCGTCCGATGCTTCACCCTTATGCCTCGTTCAGATTACGATCGTTGGAACTATCGTGCATTCACTCAACGATGGTTAAAACCTGTGCTGCCCTCTAGTTTCTCAACGAGTAGATAGGAGTTTTACATCGTCTGAGATTACCAATGCATACATGAGGCACAGAGCTCAGGGGAACATCCCTTAATAATCAACCATTAAAATTACCCAAGTTCGAAAAGTTTCCTTCGTTTGATAGGGTGATAATAATCCTTATTTAAGCCAAGCGCTACCTGCTACCAGGGTACTGTGCTACCTGCTAGCAACCTGCATCGTAGCAGCACACACATCCTCGCCCCAAGGTCACCTCACTTTACGTCACACGGGCTTTTCCCAGCATTCATGCTTAGCCGTCGCGTTTTCGCGCGCTTGAAAATTTTCACTTTTCATTTAATCATGAAAAGTGAAAATTTTCATGATTAGTGATGACATGTAAGGTGAACGAGAAAATGACGGTTAGCAAAGCTGTTGAGGTATTGCAGGGTCAAGATATTGCTGTGCTCAACGTGTATTTAACGAATAATATTTCTCCCGCCCATATTCTTCCTTGATTGGGAAAATCCATGGATAAAAAATAGAGCAAAGGGAGCTTCACGAGCTTTTCGTCTTTCTCTTGTCGCATCCGTTTCCGGTCTTCCAGCGCCTAACCATCGTAAAGTGGCAACGTTCGGAACTACGTCAACTATTGTCATAACATGCATTCACACTTCTAGTTCGGCCAACTATCGTTAGGACGATCGCTCGGATAATCGTAATGTGAACGAGGCATTATACGCTGCTCCGTTTTTTTTCACGACATTTGAGGGCAAGGGGACTGCGTAGAGGAGGCTCAATTCCATCCCACTGAAGGCTGATTTCTGTTTGCCAATTCGGTCGCATTTTAATCGGCTTTCAGAAATGTCCGCGACGTGCTGATCGATGCCAAACGATCCGATTCAAGTGCAATTTAATGCAATCCGGATGACTCAGAACCAAATGAAAATGCAATATCCCAACTTTTTTTTATTATTTAACTGCATCTTGATCGTTGCTCAAAATTTGAAATCAAATAGGGAGATGAGTTCAAAAGATTGCCGCCGAAATCCGATGGCGGAGCTGCGATCATTTCAAGTAAAGAAAAAGATAGAGACTCATAGCAACGAATTTGTTTACATCAAAGTTCGCTGAAAAATTGGCTTCAAAAATAGTTTCTCGTATTCTGTTTATTTCACGATCAAAACGCTATTTTAATAAAAAATTACATTAAAATATATTAATCCATAAGTTCATTTTTATTAAAAAAAAACCGCTCGGTTCATTGAGGACCGTCTCCGCTACTGAAAGGTTAACTTAGGGTACTGCATGGAGGTGGTCCAATTCTTTCCCGCAGAAGGTTGATTTCTGTTTGCCAATTCGATCGCATTTTAATCAGCTTTCAAAAATAAATTCTGCATTTGTAAGCGCAGTAGACTCCTGCTAATCCGAATAAGCGCTATCCGAATATTTTCTTAATCCTAACAGCACCGTGAGGAAATTTCATTCGAAAAAATGAGTCTTTTATAATTTACAGCTCAGTTTTTTTTCACAATTTGGGCCTTCAATACCGTACAATAATTCCTTCATTTACACATGTTAACACATAGAAAACAATATAAATTAAATCATCGTGAATGTGGTGCAGAAATAAATTATTAAATTCAGATAAGAAATAAATTAATAAATTAAAATCAGAAATAAATTATCTACTCATTACACCACTTAATTATTCAAACATTCTCCAGTATATTCAGAGTAGCTTGACCAATCCTCTGCATAAAGCAAGATGATCACTGTATTAAACATTATACGGAACACCTCTGCCACTTAGAAACGGAAGAGAAAAGGTATCAGGTTGTTGGTAACTTGCATCTTCATACCAATTCTTAATAAGACTATAAAATGTACAGATATAACAGAATATATATTCAAAATCTATATTCAGAATGATTTGGCCAATTATCTGCATAAAGAAAGATAATCACTAGATTAAATATTGCAAGGAACCAGGGCTGCCGACTAATAAAAAATATTGGGGGGCCCAATATTTTTTATTAGTCACGCCCCGGGAAATTTTATAAACAGTGTGTTTTAAAGTTTTTTAAGCATATTAGAAGAGTCATATGATGAACATTAGAACCATAAAAACTCGACTCTCGATACCCCGTCACTCCGAGGAAAATTGACAAGCCTAACACATCTTTTCTCTCCCCCATACCGAATTTTTTGGGGGCTCGGGCCCCCTAGGCCCCATGGAGTCGGCGCCACAGCAAAGAACATCTCTGCCACTTAACAACGCAAGAAAATGTATTGGGTTACTGGTAACTTGTATCTTCATACCAAGTCTTAATAAAGCTCAACAATTTCCTTGCTACATCCACGAAGAGTCCATTACAGGATTAGCATCAATGAAACGACCATGGAGCTCCCTCGGAGACTTAACCGACGCAGAAAGATTTGACGCGGCGAGACGGGACATCTCGCTTCTTAACAACGCGACCGCATGATCCCTCCGAGCCTATGACTTTGTACGACGACTGGGCTGGCTACGGGAGAGATGAGAAGAAGCCAAGGTTAGAGAGATCCGGAAGCAAACGAGAGATACATCCCCGGAGTTGGAAACAAAGGTGGAGTGGGGCGGGCGGAGTTAATCTTGGGGGGATCTGCTAAGAGCAGCCTCCAGCAGAGAGCAAACGAAGACGGATTAAGACGGAACGCAGGGAGAGATTACTGCGGGAGAGCCCGGGCCCTTTGGCCGAGGCAGGGGTCTCGGACTGTGGCCGCCGCTTGCTGCCCGAGTCCCTTTGCCCAGTCTGGTGGCGGAGGGGACGTCTTTATCAGGCCGAGAGGAAGGAGAAGGAATGGGAGCGGAGAAGGGATCAGCGTCGAGTTAAAGAAGGATGGGGAGGCAGATGGATGGGATTGGAGACGCGGTGCGAAGTGGATGCCTTGCCGGGCAGGGAGGAGAAACCACGGCCGTGGTCAGCAGTCTCTCCTTTAAGGAATAGACTGGAGGGAAAACAGGGTACGAGATAAAATAAATTCAGCTGCGAGGATTAAATAAAGCCCCGACTTCCCAAGCACGGCTGTTGCTTCCATTGAAAAAAACTAGTGGATGTAAGGTACACATGTTAGGCTTTAATTAATTAAATTCTCTGAAAACCTTAGGGCTTCTTGATCACTAAACTAGATTTTCTAAACTCTCATTACGCTAGAATTAAACATATACTCACAAAAAATAATCCAGAGGTTAAAGACATAGATATTTTTGATCCGACTGTTAAAGAGCAGCACACTATTTAGAATACTCATATTAGGTTTTTAAAGGATCGTGTTCATAAAATTGAAGATATTTGCACAGCAAGGAATAAAGAGGTTTGAGAAATTGATTGTTTAAAACAAACCGATAAAAGGTAGCTGTACTAATTACGTGTTGTGCAATTATGTGTTTAAAGTTTTCTTAGTCGTAGAGAGCTCATGCTCGTATTTGATCAAATATCTTTTGAGAGAACGCGTTACTCCTGCACAGAACGTTTCTTTCACCAAGTAATTGCTCGCTGGTTTAAAACTTAGAGTCTTAGACTGACAATTTAAGGGTCACCGGAGAATGTGCCAATCAGCATTTTTCTGAACTTAAAAAGAAATTTACTTCACGGTTCATCTCATAAATAATACGTCACGAACAAAGGCAAAATGATGACCCGATGAACGAAATGGGCCGTCCTCTTAAAAGCACTGGGGCCCAATAAGTCACCCAAATAATGTAAATAAGTTAATTTTTCCTGCATTCACTGTTTGCCTGACGCTGAGAAGTACAGAGAGTGTTAAAAGATAGCGGGAACTAAATTTTTACATTTGTCGCGACTAAGGAGAGTCAGTGCGTCAATTTTGTATTACGTTGGTATACATTCCGCTAAAGTATGATAAAATTTTCAGTTGTATTCGTTGTTTACGTTGTCGTTGGCAACCGCTAGACGGTTAGACGCGTTTTTAAGAGATCGGTGATTTTCTGATCACACTTTTTGGACCACGCCAGATATCTCCATTCATAAAAATCTTTCCGTCAACGGTTAACCATTTATCTAAATTAGTTTACCCCTAACGATAGGTGCTAAGAGGGCCACGGCTTAACGTTCCATATGACGGACGGAGTGTTGCAGTTGATATACCCTCTTCAAGGCAATCAAGCAGGGATCGCGCAGTCTCTGAAATATTTCCGCCACCATATACCTACTCTCTTCCAATGAATTACTGAAACCGCACCATTCTTTTACGATAACCCTGTACTAAAGTTTTCCACATAAATGACTTAAAAAGCACGATTTAGCGCACAAATCTGATAACGATC
Organism: Ischnura elegans; assembly: GCF_921293095.1. Classification (NCBI taxonomy): domain Eukaryota; kingdom Metazoa; phylum Arthropoda; class Insecta; order Odonata; family Coenagrionidae; genus Ischnura; species Ischnura elegans. Next base: position 14,398,683 of record NC_060256.1, read on the forward strand.
AACTTAAAGACATATCCATGGTGAACTTTAGACACAGGCAATAGTGTGAAGGAGACAAATATTTGAGCAGGTACGTGCAGTAATTTTTATATCCTCTTAAAGTTAGTGTACCTAATAAATATTAAGCTGCAGTGAAAAGGTTAAGATTAATACATACTTAATCCATATAGGGTCCATACAACTCAACATCTAATTGATACAAGACGACTCTATAGGCAGTATGTAGCTCATGCTCCATGTACGAAACAGCTATAATTATTTCACCCTGAAATATTTCGTTATAGCTGTGGCATGCTTTTATTTCGCCGCTGAGAGAGTTAATCATGAGACCATAGCCTGAACTCACCAAACTCAACTGTTGTGATAACGAGTGCGAACTGACTATTCCCAGAGGAAAAAATTGGTGATCGCTCCGTTACATGCTTACCCACCTAACCTCATGCACTGGGTCAATGGCCATTGAGCCTACAGCAGTACTTATCACTTCTCTCACAGCCGTTTCGTCTAGTGAACACGACCATTGATTTCTTGAGCGCAGCTCCACGCAGTACGACTGGCAAGGTGTTGAGCACATTCGATGGAACTCATTTCGCACAGCAAAGTAACGATTTGCATTAATTATTATTTAATAATGATATTACTTCCATTTTAAAAGATCCGCGCCCCATGCAGTTTCAATATTTTATAACTATATTGCCGTATTGCCTTATATTATACGTATTTCTTACGTTTTCATACAAATTTCGTGTCTCTTGAAATGTTGGGAAGAACCAACAATTTCCATTGAAATGAAAACGCCTCCAAAATAAATCCTCAAATTCTTTGGCAAAAAATATTACCATCTTAAACGATGTCGTCGGCCAAATTTAATTAAAACATAAAGGAGCCTATATCACCTAAGTTTATTGAAATCGATCTATTAAACTCACGCTTCTCCATATACTACTTTCAAACTCCAATATGACGTAAGTCCTGAAAATATAACTTCCTCATCAACCCTTCCCTCTATTTACGCCTCTCCTTTGACTCCAAACTTTGGTGCCTCAGCCAATTGCTGGATGCATTATTGCACGAAGATTTTTTCGCAATTTTTTTTAGTAAAATCTGGAAATTTTTTAGCAAAAATCTGCCGCTCCTATATTCTTCAAATCTTTCCAAATGATTTCGTCGCCAATAAAAGCCCGAAACGTTTCAAAAGTTTTTTTTTTAATCCATAATTTATAAAAGCAGCACCTGATTTCGTTACCATCATCGGGTTATTCCTATGACTTAGTAAATTAAAAATCTTTCTGGTCGCAACGCACATAAACACGAAAACAGCAGATATGGCGTGAAAAACAAATTAAAACTTGGTTGGAATCCTCGTTGGTTAATTAGCGCCAAATTTAATTCGCAGAGAAAGGAAAGAAAAGGGATAGGGGTAATCTGCAAAATACTCAAGGTAAACTTACCACATAAGGAAACGTACCCCGACTTCGACCAGCCATCTTTGGCGACTGATTGCTCTAGAAATTTAATCTTGAAATTTTCAGGGTAGGTACATGAAAAAGACCTTCGTAAACATTTGTGCCTTACATTCGATGCTTTTGCCTTCTATTTCTTTTCACGTCTTTTTCTTTTACTTGAGATACCGCGGATTCTCGCTAATCCGAAGTAATTGGGTGCGAATCCTGTTCGGACTATCCGAAATAATGATGAAAAATATTGGTTTGAAACGAATGAAAGAATAACAAGCGTAGGCAGAGTACAGTAGCTCGTACCTGGAAAATACTACTCGCCCTGACCCTTCGTTACGTTACCCATATTTATCAATATGAACCGTCATTTTCAAAAGTTTTAGGCCACAGGTTTGTGGCGCCACATCTGGTTCTCAAGAAATTTTAGTTTCCCTTACTCCTTTTATTGTCTTTGGCTACGCGCCGCAAATATTTCGTTTGAGCGTGATGATGTATATACACTCAATGGGAGAAATTACTCAATTATTTTTGCAAATTTATCATTATATTCTAAATTTTTAACAATCAAATCTTGTGTATATTTGGTGTTTTAATCGTTTGGCATAATTTACACGCGCTTATAAAATCCAATGCGATGATTAAAAGTATCCGCTCCTTTCACATTTATGGTTTCCAATATTACTTACTTAACTTAAGAACATTATTTCTAATATTTTAAGCTCTCTACAGATGCTATAATTCTTATAGTTCATTGAGTAAAAACTAAATACATCTGTAAAATTTTATTGCTTCATATCAAGTCCTCTGATTAGCTAAACGATTCCTAAGGGGTACTCCTATTTTTTTTACGTGATTGGGCTTTTTCTGACTATAATCTATCCTTTTTCTATGCGCTATTTATTTCTCGAAAATGTTCTTTGTACTTAACATAGTAGTATACATGTATTTAATTATTGATAAGCAAGGTAAAGTTAGTATATTTTTTCTCAGGTTTTTAAAGGCAAAAAAATAGGAGCTAGGAGAAAATTTCTCGACAAATGAGGGAAATTCAAATTAATATTTTTGAATGGGGCAGATGCCGTTGCGATGCACAGTTTTTCAGAAATGATCCCTTATCTATTTTTATGGAAATAATTATGATTCCATGGGTGAGTTCATTATTAATTTTAGTTTCTTTCATTGAACTATTTTTTTCCATATTTTTATTTCTGTCCTTTACATGGCATTGTATTCCTCAGGGAAACATGTTACCTTGTAGGCTCGTGATGTGAGGATTTTGGGGTACATTTAAGACTTCTTTCATGCAGTCTTATATCTCATTACATTCACTTTCTTTGCCAGCGTTTTCCCCTTTGAGAGTTATCAGGGGTATTCTATCTGTTTTGCATAGAAAAAAGTTGACTTCTGTGCGAATAAAGCTTTTTTTCTGCTATGCTTTGCTTAAATCGAAACCATTTTCTTTCTGTTATTCAAGAATCTCACATTTTTATGTTCTTTCTCACACCATTTCGCTTCTATGAGATTCTTATCTTACTCCAAATTTCATCACTTTTGTCCCTTTTCTTTAAGTTCTTTCACCTTTTGGTTCGTCTGAATACAGATCCTTCCTGAATGCTCTGCGATAAGAGATAGCTTTTCAGACCTACCATGAGATATATCTTACGCATTCATGCCTGCTTCGGCAGATTATTTAAAAAATTTATTTCATGGAAATATTCCATATTGATGCTTAAGTATGAACATGTGTTGCAGTAGCTTGGATGTTTCAATTTCCTTAAGTAGCCATTAACCTGCAACGGTTCGCTCGGTCTATCCATTCCTTTATAATTTACCAACACGTTGGTAAACTATAAAGGTATGGATTCGATGTACATCTCTCGATTTGGATATACCCCATATAAATTTTAATTTTGGTAATATAATGCTCAACCCAAAAACATTTACGGAATCAATAGCTCTTTTTTCATTTCCTACACTCCAGAGAGGAAAATCTGAGAATATGATGAAATATGAATATATTTTGGTGTAATAATACGCCAGTAACAAAACTCAAAGTATATCACGTGGCGTAATATTACACCCATAGCGAAAATGGGTTATCGGTATTTTATTTTTTGGTATTAGAAAATGACAATTGAAAAAATTAGTGATTTTATAAATGCATTTTTCTGTTCTCCCGGCGATCTTGCCGTTATTGAGTTATGGGGCGATTTTCTCCACTTCGCAACCGTTGTTGTTTTGTTTAGCTAGCGGCCGAGAAAGAGAAATCGTGTAGATTCCTTGTGCGCGGCGGGAGTTCCTCTCTTCCGCTCCGTTCTCATGCCTCCATCCGCCAATTCCCTTCTTAACAAAATCTCTCGCCGCTTTCCGGAATTCCTGCCACGAACTCCTCTCCTCCTCCGCCTTTTCTTTTCGCCAGCCAACGCCCCCATCTTTATTCCCCCATTACACCTTAACTAACTTCCGCCTACCACCTTCGCAGATTTTCTTTCTTCTTTTATACACGCTCGCAATTTTATTTTCGCTTTATTTCCCCGGCGAAGTTTTTCAATGTTTCCGGCTGTGCGGAGGATGGAAAAATTGTAGGGGGTTAGGATAAAAGGTAAAAATTCTCCTCCCTTAGCTCAGCCACTCTCTTCTGCCACCCCCTCTGTTTATTTCTTTCCTTCGAAAACTTCAGCACTCTGTCCTCGGCACGCCGTTCGGACCCCTGCAGCCTACCCCATCTGCAGGCGCCAGCCTTGTTCCAGCACCCTAGTTTGACGGGCGTCACTGTACCATCTAACAGAGCTGCTAGTTTCACTCAAAGTATACTCAGCCTCGTTTTATCCTTTCTAAATTGCCGCACTGTTTTATTCACGTACAATCACTTTATGATTTTTCCCGGAAGTTGGTTCGGTCAGGCCGGCTGAGCCCTACTCCTCACATTTTACTTTCCTCGGTGGATAGAAACGTCCGTTTTCCGCGCAGTACCCAAAGCTTCCTTGAACGCAACTGTCCGTATTTCCCACATTAGCCAACGGAAATAGGTCGCCTCTCGTATCTTAAGTAGGCATTAGTTTATGCACCTATGTCTAATACCTTTAAAAAGTTGTTTTGTACCTGTTTGAGACTTATAATAGATATAAATGAGCAAACCAATAACCAAAATTAAATCTCACTTTCAAGTTTCAGTGATATTTTAATCAGTAATAGAACAGAAATGCCATAAAATAACTTTCTCACAAAAAAATACACAAGAATATACCACCATTGTGAAAATAATTGGAAGAATTATCTTTAATACATGCTTATTTGGAAGAAATATCTTTATACCACATATCCCACGCAAAGCCCCCAAATCAGCTCGGAATAATTATCCAACAGTCATTTGCGGAATATGGAAGTAGGGATTAGTGGACCTTTTTTTGACCCTTTCTGACGGTCATAAAATATGCGGAAAAGGGATGTGACCGGTTAGGTGAGGGTAAAGTTCATCCTAGGCTTGGCCACAGGCGCGTGATAATCACATGTTTAGGATAAGTGAGCCAATATTTTCCCCTGGGTAACTGGACCCTTCGTTCATTAACGCAGTGTTTTTAATATGTGCAGTCACTTTCAAAAGTTTTCGGACTAAGTTTGTGCGCCACTTATGCTTAGGAAATTTTTATTTCCCTTACTCCTTTTCTCATCTTCGGCTACGGTGCAGTTCCATTCCATGCCTCAGATCGCACCTCGAGGATTTTTGTGGGAATGTCCGCGGAATCATTTGGGATATGAACCCGGGTCCTTCGATTAGCAGTTAGTGCTTAATTCCCTTGGATACTACACTCCCCAGGGTGGCTTACGTACTCTTTAAATGTTTTTTTTTGCGCTCCATACTGTTTAGAACCTCATATAATAATCTGCAATCCGTAAATACGTAAACTATTAATGGAATTAAGAACGAAATTAGCTTCTTAAGTGGCCCGAAAATCGAGTCCGTGGTTAGTTCCTAAATATAGAGATTTTTATCTCACTTATGTGGATCGTTGAGTTCTGCGACGAACGTGTTTGTACTCGAGTGTTGTACAGGGTACTTCATTGCGCTTACTCGAGTGGGTTTATACTGCACAATTCTACGAGCTCGGTCTTATGTTTTATAGAATTCCTGTCCGGAGAAATGTTGCTGTATAACAGTTTCGGCTCTTTTTTGTGCTCAGTCGATGCAACGACCAAATCAGGAAATAACTTACGATAACCTGAAAGACGCACTGTCGTCATAAAATGAACTTAACGTGGATATATCTCCAAAATCTTGTGCATATCAAATGCTGCTTGATGGTTCTTGAAGTGAGGTGGATGGCTCAATGGGTAATGTGTTTGGGTAGATGGGTAGATGTTTTCTTTATCTTTGGATCTGCGATTCAGTTTCAGTTAACCTTGATGAATTCTTGGCTTTATACAAAGAAGGTAAGGTATCAAAATATAAATTAGTGTAGATTCTGTAAAATCTCCTGTTTCCTCTTAGCCTTAACCTAAATGAGGGGTAAGTTATGGGCCCATAGCTGTCCTTATAGTTGTTATATATTTTAATTATTATTTTAATTCCATTACCCCATAAACAGCGCGTTTACGGCCTTTACAATGGGGAATTAACAATTAACAATAAAGGACATACATTCACGCCCATGCCCTGGATAAGGGTAACTTACCCAGGTGAGACTCGAACTCGCGACCTTCGGTTTGGCAGTCGAGGGCTTTACCCCGCCGCCACCGATTCTACCGATTAAGATAGGTTTACATGGAGTAGTACAGAAGTAATCCTCCTAGGAGCCTCCCTTTCATTCCAGCACTTCTTTCTTCAATTCACTGTAATGGCTACACCCTTTCATTCTATCTAAAACTCCTATTCTCTTCCTTCCCCTCCCTCGTTTCCCTAACATTCTACCCTCTAACACTATTTTCAACATCCCCTCCCCGCTAAGTACTCGCTCCATCCATACCTTCCGTATCCTCCGTATCTCATCTAAAAGTTGCCTCTCCTCACCCACCATGTACAGCAATTCGTCGTTTCTCCTCCTCTCCGTCCATTTCACCTTCTCCATTCTTCTCCACATCCACATCTCGAATGCCCACCCACATCTCGAATGCCCACATCTCGAATGAATTTCTAGTTATTACATCCTTAAAAAAATCTCGTCCTTTTGAATCAATTCTATGATTTCTTACTTACGAGTAAAAATACAAAAAGTCACGAAATCTCGGAAGAAATTGATAATTAGTCAGCTTCCAAGCATGACTGTGAAGATTAAATGCCTATAAACAAATACCATACCCTGTGTAGCACTTTGACTTTGCACTAAAGCGCGCTCGGAAGCAATTTCATTCGATCAGCTGAGTTTTTGTGAATAAATGCTCATTAGATGAAACAGAATGATTCCATCTTATTTGAATGATGATTCGACTTTAAGGTACTTACTATATCTCATTCATAACATCAGTAGAACGTCTACCAAAAGAGAAATATACCCATTGCGGTAATTTAATTATAGAAGGCAAAACTTTATCAGAACTTAAATTTGGTTTATGATTCTCCACGATAATTGATATGGGCAATATGAACAGCAGCGGAGAATTCAAGAGTGCAGGGTTCCCAAATATGGTTCAATAGAGGAGTCATGATGATGAAATGGATCGATTGTGTAAATAATGAGGTAATCTGAAGAAGATACGAGCGTGCTGCGCCCGCTCCCAGCGGCCTCCCCCGCTCTTTTCAATGCAGGTCCACAGAGGGATAGGCGCGTTTCTAATTTTAAAATGTAGAAAAAAAGACAGGGTGTCATGTACAAATTTAATTGGAATGTTCATGTACAAATTGAGGTCAGAGGACCTCTTTAAACACAACATTGGAAGTAATTACACTATCCTCTGTTAAACGCACATGATGACCCATACTTACGTATCAACAGGAGACTTGAATGTGGAATCAGCCGCATTTTGATAAAAGTTATTTAAAGAATGCGAGATATTGTTGATAATGAGCAACTGTATCAGTTTGTGCGCCGTTAACGTCAGGAATATTTACCGGTTTTTGTTTTTTTTATTATTTAAAAACCAATTTTAGGAAACAATAGCAATATTTAGGAAGTAAGATATGTCTTCGTATGTTCTCTGATAAATTCTGTGCATTTTGGTACCTCATTTGTAGAGTTTAGTTGCGTATAAGTTGAGAAAAAGGTATCTATACAGTAGAAATAATATAGAAGATGGGGAGAAGATAAGTCTCGTAAAATCTCGTTAAGATGAAGACAAAACAACCTTACTGGTCATATCATGAGGCAAGATGACCTATTGAAGGCGATCGTTGAAGGAAAAGAGGATTGCAAAATAGGAAAAAGAAGACCTAGAATAGATTACATGGAGAATGTAAAGAAGCAAGTGTAAGAGAATAAATAGTTGGTTTTGAAAAGATTACCTTTCTGTAGAGTCTAATGGATAACTGCGTCAAAGCAATCTTAGAATTTTTGACCAATGATGATGTGGATCAGTATTCTTACGAATGGTTGTGCAGTCCAAACGAAAAATTAATTACTATCTATTTAATGTTTAGGTCAAAACCGAATCAGTTAAGTTAATTTATTTGACGCAAAGTTTACCAATAAAAAATTCAGAATATTCAAACGTCCTATGTAATGCAGTTGATTACCTCCGGAAATTCGATCAATATTAAGCAATTTAATTCCCCTTTCCAGCTCATTCTTTGCCTTTTACAAACCATTCTAAGACGTCACTTTCCTGTTCCAAAATTACCCTCATTATTTAATGCTGGACCAATTTTTTTTATCGCTGTTGATATCTTCCCCAAAACGCAGCCAAAACTTTCAGAAATATACGCACATAGGTAGGTATAGTATCCTCCCACCTTTTAGACTCCCACTACCGCCCTAGCTTGCTCTTCCAACGCCTTCCAAAGTTCCCTCCCTCTTCACCACCTTAACTTCATGGACCCAACAGAACGAGGGAGCACTATTTTCCTTACCTACCTGAAAAATTAATCGTCAAGATTTTCCGAGAAGTTTATTCAAGGTTTCAATAACTTCCTCTCCCCCCCCCCCCCCCCACACTCCTGTGCCTTCTCAAACTCCTTTTTCTGCAGACTCACCCCTCGGATCCGAAAACCTTGGTCCTTCCAAAGTCCCCTCTCTATACCCTCACCAAATCTTCGCCTCTACCAATAACACCCTTTTCCCATCGCCTTTCCCTCGCCGTCCTCTTTACTCAGTGAATTTTCTTCACAGTCAGATCCCCTTCCCTCTTGTCGCTCCTTCAACCCCACGCGGAAAAAAGGGATTCTTCTCATCCCCCTTTTAAAGTCTTCCTTCGTATAAACAGTCCTCCACGTTTTCTTTTTTTTTATATATATATTCACCTCCTCCTTATCTTGCCCCCCCTGCTCGCCTTTGGCAAACTTTCTTCTCCTTTCGACGTCCCTTTCTAACCGGAGTACAGCGTTCCCCCTTACCTGGGGGACACCCCTTAAACCAGCCTAACAGTCTCACCCCACGCCTGTTCTTTTCTGGCTCCTGGATTTCCTTCTCATCGCCAGGTTCAACGCGGCCTTCAAAAGGCCAAGGTTCGTCCGCACGTTCTCCATCTTCCACGACAATCGCCCGAGTTTATTCAGCTACTCTCTCCATCCTGCTTGGGAGACGCTGTGCTCCGGTCTTCTTTCTGCTCACATTTATGGCAAGAGGTGATTTGGACTTGGATGGCTAAGTTCTAACAGCACGTATCCCAAATTTGGCCGGTTTGAGACAGGTATTTTAAACAAAGTATAATAACATTTAAAAAAATAAAACACAAGCAAAAAACAACTCTTTGTTTGAAAAAGAATGTTTCTTTTTCAGTTTTACGAACTTTTGGTTAATTACAGTGTACAAGTAAAAAAAGTTAATCGGTTTATTGCTCTCCTGAAAAGTTTGTATTTTTGAGATTTGTGTTGTTAGAACTTAGCCATTATTATGTGTCATATTCATTTTTCCCAGATAGCCAGACGCACGCATTGGTGCGAAATCAAGGCCGAAAATCATATAAGTAGTTATTAGTTATTTTGAGTGATTAATCAAATAATATTAGTAGGTATAAAATAGTAGGATTGCGCCAAAAAATTCCTCAGAAAAAAAATCATTTGCCTTGTCCGGATTTGAACCCGGATTCCCCGATATACTGTCGAGTCCTTTAACGGATCCGGGTTCTATTACCAGTCAAGAAGAATGATTTTTTTCTCCGTGGAATTTTCGTACGATTTTTTGCATGCTTTTTTTGCTTTGCGTGTGACTATAAAATTATCAACGCGATAAGTCCCGGTATACTCCAACAAGATAGTTGAATGATCAAAGCAGTAAGTTCCACGATGAGAGTCGGAATTTAAAAAAAAATCCCTCAGCATAATTCCAAAATGGAATCCCGAGGAAAAACATTGTGTGACGCGGAAATCGAGAAAAAATAAAAAAATACTTCCAAAACATTTGCTAACCCTCATTCAATTGTTTAGTGACGCGGCATTTTTTGTGCAACATATTATGCACAGTAGCGCCAGCAGAAATACCAAGGCTGAAATCCGCGGAATGTAGATATTCTAGATTTTGAAGTTTAAAAAATGCCATATTTCAATAAAATATTTGAACACGAAATTAATCAAACAATCAATTTTTTCTCGTGTGATGATAATATTTTATGCATGCTAAAATGCTACAAATGGAGGACAGGTAATTTGATTAAAATTAAATGTTAAAAATCATTGTTTACGGGCACATTTTAATTTTGCGATGTAATTATGAATCCTTAGTGTAATCTTTATGTTTCCCATCGTCATTATTATTGATATCATTGTAAGTCAAAAATCGTGAGATAGGTTTGACACATCACTCTATTCCGTTCTCTTATCCACTAGCCTTTTGGCGTTTTTTATCGCAAGTTTTTTGGCGTGGCGTATTTCACCTACTTCATATCCTTTATAACCTGTCCAATGTAACATTCTACAATGTAACCTGTACAATGTAACTCATTTGGGGCCGTACATTGGCCTCCTTCCCGTTCACCTGTCCTCCTGCGATATTTTTCATCAGGCCATTATTTCACATGATGTGACCGACCAAGTTGTCAACTCTTTGTAACAATTTTAAATATTATTAACTTATCATTAAAATTGAGTGTTCCATAAATTTCCAATTCAAATATTTCATTTAAAATAAATATTTTTTTAAAAAGACTAAAATTATCTAGATTCCGCAGTAATACCCTATCGGCTGATGTTCGGCTATGTGTTTTGTCTGATACCAAAATTTGACGCGTGGGGAATAATTTCACTATGGACACAAAAATGTTTAGCAGCGTTTTTACTTTCGCAGATCTCAATAGCGCATTGGGCGGAGGTAAAATTGGAGTATTTTGAATGCCGGCCTCGGCGTTAGCGGGGTAACGCCCTGGATTGCCAACCTGGAGGTGGAGCGAAAAAGGTAAAGAGTAGTGCATGGCAATGTGGTTAAGGGATGAGATATGGCAAACATACGGGACGACTGGAGAATACTCTATTTCAATATTTGTCAGCGCTATTTTATGCGACAACCTCTTTATCTACTGTAGATAGGAAATTTGTCCTGCTTTGAATGTTCACAAAATACATATTACTTTTAATTTTGCTTTTTGGCCTTCGCAATAAAAGCTTTCTTTCCTTGTTTGGTTTCACATATTCAAAACGGGAAAACATGTGAATGCAAATTGACTTGCATGTGACTCACTGAAAACAAGCAAGTGACTTGTGTTTCTTCGCGCAGTGCCACAATCTCGTAAACCGAAAAAATTCTACCGAATGAAACCAGAAATTGTTGAACAGAGCGGCTGACTTTTCGGAACTTTGAACCCAGGACTGTCGGGTTAGCAGCCTAACGCCTACATGGCTTGAAGACGTACAACATGTTAGTGGAGGGAAAAATGTTCACGGTAGTATATAGATGTAAATGTGGTTTTAGAAGTTTGAACGGGTGTGGCGGGAACTTATTCTTATATTAATGAAGGAAACTATATAAGGACTGTCAAAGTAGGAAAAGGCAACGTAAGTCCATTAAATATCTGATCGAAGTCGGAGGCGGGAGGGACTAGAGGGTAATTGTATTTGCCTCGCCGAGATTTGGGTTTCTTTAAAGGGTTTTCATAAAAGAATGGACCGGGTTCAGTTATTCATCGGAAGATAGCAGGGGTAGGGCGGCAGAGATTTTTCAGAGGCTGCCCGATCCCTGATTGAGTGTGTTTACAGTGTTCCCACTCAACCGTGAAAACCTTAAAACCGTGAATAAGCCGTGAATTCCGTCTACCATGAAAAAACCTGAAAATAGCCGTGAAATTCGTCGTAAAACCTTCAAAACCACTCAAACTTGATTGTAGATCTACGATTGACGGATCAAAAGAAAAATCGATTCGTCGATCATATTTCAAGATTAGTCACTCGCAGACACTGCCCTTGCATTTATCTGCACACATATATTCGAAGCGCAAATATTGGTCCTTGCGCCAAGACGACACACAGACCTTAAGGCTGTGATTGGAAGACCATTAGCCAAAGTGATCATTAACACTGGCGAAAAATCGGACACCTCTTCACTTCCCTGTCACCCTCCATTTTCCCAATCACACCTTTAGCCGGCCCTAAATTTCGCTAGCGAAAGGCGACGTCATAAGAGCACTTTCATTGCTGCGTTTGTATTCCCGGCTTTTATCGCTTTTGCTATTTTTTTAGTCAACGTGCGGCCTGTGATTGTTATGTGATCAATATTTCTTCCTAAAATGGCTTATCATAATACCGTGAATTTGACGCAATTATACCGTGAAAACCTGGAAAAAAACGTGAATTTTATATTTTAGTTAGAGTGGGAACCCTGGTTTAGTGGGGCACATCTAGTACAGCACTATGTCCGTTTGATGGGACGTTAATCCGTGGTTCTTTGGCGCCTGTCCTTGATAGTAGCCTTGTATCGACACCGGGTCTTGTCGAGCGACTAATTGGAACATTTTAATTATGCAAAAAAACCGTTTGAGACGAAGAATTAGAAAAATAAAAAACATAAACTGGAAGTTATTTTGTTTTCATCTAAACCATGTTCGAAACCGCGCCATTCCTTTATGATAACCGGGTATTTTACAATGAAAATAATATTGAGAATAAATTGATTGCTCTGCCTTCATCACAGGACTGCGGGAATTATTTTAAACAAATTAGCATGCACTGTTTGAAACAAGTGACGCAGTCACGCGCACGGGTACACAATTATAAACACCAAGGATGCACAATGAAAAAATATATGGCTTAGTCTGGATTCGACCCTATTTAACCTGAATCAGTTAACACCTAAAGTGGCTATCAAAAATCAATCTCCTCTGCTTTGGACTGGGATCTCATCTGTGTAGTCCCCACGGTGGCTCCGTTCAAATGCATCCCGGATCGCAGCGTAGCTAGGAAGTCATCCCGTTCGGCTAACACGCCTCGGCTGCGTTCGGTCGTTTCCGTGCCCAATCCACACGGAATCAGCCGAGCGCGTGCACACGTGGGGGGGCACGCTCGGACGGAGCTGAAAACCTTTCCGACGACCGTCCACGGTGCTGTAGTCCGCCCACACAAGTGGCTGGGGCTCGCGGTTGCTCAATCAAGCGCGGCTCAAACCGCCCCGCCGCTCCACCGTATGTCCGTCTGCCCGATTCCCGCTCTTCCATCGACCACCATTCACCCCCTTCGCCTCCCGGCCATTCTGTCCATCGAACTCCCCCTTTGAGGACTCTCTGACGTAGCTGAGCAACTCAAAGCATGCGCATGTAATGTAATCATATCGTATATTTAGTTGAAAAAAGACTCGCTTCCATTGATGACGTCCATCCGTTCAGTGATTCTGCCCGAAGGTTGGTTATTTAACCGGGTGGGAGTGCCAAATTCACTCCCACGTGCGGGAGCGACGCGGATAGATGCAAACTATTTTTCTAGCTTATTATTCATATGAGCCTTCATATTATTCATATTCATGCCTAGCTTATTATTCATACTAGCTTCTGCTTCTGGTGGAATTATCAAGGGTAAGTTGAGAGGGGAGCATGGTAGCCCAATGAGTAGACGGCTATGCTGCTAATAGAGGGTTACCGTGTGTGGTAGTAAAAAAACTTCATTGCTATCATGAATGACTTCACTACTAATCATTTAATTCTTAGGGAGCGTCGTAGTCTAGTAGATAGAGCATTTAGTTCCTGATCTCGCGGTCCAGGGTTCAAATACCGGGTGAAGTTTTCTGACACCCTCAAACATGAGAATTCCTCGGAGTGCGAGGTGGCCCAGGAGAAGGAACTGTCCCTACTACCTTGAATATGTGAAATTCACATACCTGTGGCTTAGTCCGGGATGAACTCTATCCCCGCCTATCCAAACCAACTAAGGGTTGAATCACTGATAATTGTTGACAGGTAATCGGAGGAGTCAACCAAATGTTTGGATCATTTGCATTCTATGGAAAGGTAGAAATATTGCCAAATACTTTCGTATATTTGCTTAGAAACACTAGATTTTCCTGATAACATCCACGAGCTCAGTTCAGTGGCTCAATGCGATGATTGGTTCATTTTTAGTGAGGGTCGAACTTATCCCAGTCATAATACCGTTTACACCGAGGGAAAAATTTCACATGCGCTTTGCAAAAATGTCGATAGAGGTATACTCTAAGCTCAAAATTATTTTAAGATGATAACATTGATTTTATTAAAGAACCTCATATGGTTAAACATGCTTGATAGATGTGTTGAATATTACATTAACGTATTTTTTATTTTTGAATATTTCCGCAAATATATTGGCAATAACTTTTTTAGTAATCCAGACTGCTAATGTTACCCTATATATATTAATAGAATTCTGCATACTTACAATACACTCTCAATTATAAAGAGAATACTATCTGGGAATTAAATTCCGTATAAAAAAGTGTTAACCGAATTAACTCATGTAACGAAATATATAGTCTGCATTATAGACTTTATATTATTATTTTAGCTGAATAACTCGAGAAAAAAAAAAACGAAATAAATGACTTTGCAGAGTCAAACTACTCAACTCTCGCTATTGATAAGGATTTTGTCAAAAAAATTCATACGATTTAAATAGATGGCCAAACAGAAAATTTTATGCACCATTCAAAGTAAATATTATATATGCACCTCAGCAGGCATCAAAATAAATATGTGCTTACAAACATTAATAACTTATAAAAGCATCCATAAAATGACGTACGCAATGGAGCAAAAGTGACTTACCGATAATGCAGATAATTTTTACAAACATTTACCTACGTTCACTCCTAGAATACGAATTTTTTATTGGGATTCTCAGAAAAAATTCCAATTCAAGGTTTAGAGGAACAAATTTTAATACCATCTCTTGACTTTTAAATTCTCTCGCATTTATGAAGTATTATTGGTTACAGATGTAAGTACCGTTGGCATCATTTTCATTAAATTTCTGTGTACATTTCATCTCTAAATGGACATGCCCGTAATTTCTCTTGAGTGGCTGCAGAATACGCACGTAGAGAAAGAAAGAGAAGGACTACGCTAGTTGCATAACGCCGAGAATTAACCGATGGAGGAGAAGATATGTTCTGCATGACTCCATCTATCCCCGCGAGGACGTTAGATAGGCAGACAAAGCCCCGGTCAGGTTTGGCACATTACAATGAAAACGCATTACTGATGATGTATGCAGATGCGGATAGGATGCTCCGTCAACGGAGATTAGATTAAATCGATCTTTCGAATAGAGGAGGGGGTGGGTCGTCAACGGCATTACTTTTTGCATGAATATATTTTTTAATGCATGGGTGACATCGCTGCCGCCGCATATGTTTTGGAAGGCCAGTCATAAATCATCATCAGCATTACCAAAACTGACACTACTTTCCTCCTCAAATTCTTTGGCTGTGGGTGGCATCCGAACGAAGTCTTCCATAGGATGGCAATAAGGTCACACGCGGTCGTCTGCATGGCTGTAGGGTTTTCTCGATGACGAAAGGTGCTCCGTGAGTTAACAGTGGCCAAAAAATATTTTCAGTGCATACTGAACATCGTCATTAACGCATCACATTGATTAAATTCAATGCAAATATCACTTGACACTCTGTTTTATTCTCAATCCTATTTTTTACGTCCACTTCAAGATGGCTCTCTCCTTAACAATTCATTATTTATCTTTTATCACCATAGTATTGTCTCAAACAAAGAAATAAAAGAAATCAAAATAAGAACAAACATGCTCACAAATAAACAAAGCAAACAACAAATGAATTTAAAAACAGAAAATATACTAAACATAGACAAAAGTGATATTGGTCATAAAGACACTAGTGCTGTGTCTACTGAGTGCAATAATTTCACTGTCATGAAATCCAGGGACTTTTAGGTGTTTCAAATTTAAATCATTTTGTTACATACCCTCTTATTACGCTGGTTACCTTAACGTTCCTTCAGCCACCCTATTGAATTTTTGTGTACCTGGAAAATAAAACAATTTTTAACATTAGTCTATTAATCTAATTGAAAGAATATCAAAAAAGGCCATAGTAAACTGAAGTTGAACCGGTTAAAATTGAACATCTAACAGGAGAAGAAAGTAGCGAAGCAAGGAGGAGGAATGGGAGAGAATCAGACAATATCCCAGTGTAGCAACTTGAGATTGACTTAACGGTCAAAATGCGTTCTACTATGCACAATAAACTTTTGGAAAAGTGCCATCTCTTTTTCGTTGCCTCATAGCATTAGTACGCATGAAAACAGTACAAAAAAAAGGTTGAACTCGTCCGACCGTACCTTAATATGCAGCTAGCGTATAAGATCTGATGCAGAAAGACTTAATCCGTGAACTGAATAAAATTCAGAGGAAGGCTGCGCGGTTCGTCAAAAACTGCTACGGGCGTACAGACAGTGTTACCCAGATGTTAAGCGAATTAGGCTGGGAGCCGTTGGAGACTCGGAGGCTGCGCGCTAGGCTTAGATTGCTTGAACAATTGAGAATGGACATCTTTAAGAGCGACACGGAGAACATAATATTAGAGCCCCACTTTATTTCCAGGTCCGACAGAAGCGATAAATTATGAAAGATATTTAGCCGAACGGATAGATATGAGGATTCGTTTTTCCCCCGAACCATAAAGGAGTTCAATAAATGCTAATAATAATTTCGCATTTCCTTTTTATGTGTAAATAGCAGATGCCCTAACATCCCCTGCCACACGTCTTTTAGGCGGCTTGCGGGGTAGTATGCAGATGCAAAGATTTGAAACAATCCCTTTTTTACTTTGTTATGCTGAAAAGGAAAAAAAATAACAAAGATTTTAACCCTTAGACGCTCATGACTTTCATATTTCTACTTAAAACCCTCAAGGGCCGATATATCGACCCCATGTAAAAATGTTCGTTTACAATATTTGAGTTTAATTAAATTTTATGCTGTAAATTATATACATGTCTATCACTCCTGATGAAATTGAATTTCTTCCACGTTAGCTGGTGTTCTATGCAAACAAAATAATTTGTTTATATGTAGTTACTTTTTTATAGAACACCAGGTGTTTTCTGGAATCGGGCTTGAGGTTTCTGGGAGTAAAAACGGAAATTGCCTCGAGAGCGAAACGGTTAGACTCCAAAACACCTACGAAGACGTATAAACAGCAATAAAATCAATGTGGTCGGTGTTGTCATTGATGTCTCTTGCATAGCCAGTACAGGAGCAGTGTTTATAACGTGCTGACTGCTTAATGTTAAATTCTCAAAATAAAAAACGAATTTGTCGTGTAAAATGTGAAATAAAAACAAGGCAGAGTCATCAGATCACAGTATTTCATTTCATTGAATGCTTTCAAAGGCCAAGGCCAAGTTAAGCAAGAATAGTAATCAAGGAACTAAATGAATCTCCGGTTAGATCAAGCTCTCTATGGCCCAAAAACATCATGTATTTATAGCGCCACATAGGAGTCATGCTCCCCTTATTTATTCATTTTCTTGGGATTTGGAATGAAATTATGTAAAAAATCGTTTCCGGGGGAGACAACTGTTAACTTTCGCCCACTGCATGCACGAAAGAATTTTCGTTTAAACCAGGAATTGAAATAAAATTCCCATCTCTGTTGAGAAATTTTACAGGAAAGGAGAATAAATAACTAACATGAATAATAAAAACATTTAATGTTAATTCTGGGGATAATTTGAATCCAATTCAAGGAGATTGAACGAGGAAACATTTATTGAGCTCCTTATTTTGCTATTGCCTAATTTTATTAAATCGTAACTTTGGGCACGAGCGAATGATTACTCTTGAGTCGTAAAGTAGGCTACAGAGAAATACATATAGAATAAACAGAGAATTGATCAAGAAGGAATTAATGAAGATAGTATTCATACTGAATATGACTATAACTATGAAGTCATACCCTTTCTGGGACGTTTCCAAAGAGCAAAGCGCAGGCCTTCATGAAGAAGATTCTATAAGATTAAAAAAAATATTCTAGCGGGAGGGTAACTTGAAATTTAGCAAGATGAACGAGAAAATGAAGCTATCAGTATTTTACAGCAGTTAAAAGCAGTGGATTAACTATGCTAAGAATGATAGACGGAAGGTAATGACAGCAAGATCGTGAGATTATTAAAGAAGGAAACAGCCAAGTACCAAACCCATCAGAATAGCATTTTCTGTGATCTCCAATCTACCTGAAAATCAATACAAGTAAAGTATTAGACTGTAGTGAATTGGGGGAGGCACAGATTAGCACATAACTAGGAAAAAGATGTTCACGCCTCGGTGCCTCTGCAAATAAGGTTGCAAAGGTAAACCTATTCATTTGAAATGTACTGATTATTTCACGTGAAATGTGGTGGAATCATTCCCTTTCTTTAATGAAAGGAACTTTGCAAGTTCCTCTTTATTCATTGCACTACTCGACACGCTTCGATGTACTCATATTTTTAGGCACTTAAAAATGTAATGAAAGCATCGGATGCCATCGTGCTAGATAGTGAATAAATTTTGAATGTGGTAAATCTCTTTCATTTACCATTCACTGCGGATATTATGTAAGGAATATATTTTTCCCCTTCAACCACTTATCGCCGCAGTATTCTGTATAGTGAGGAAAAACAGAGACTTCTTGACAAGAATAGAATGAACGACCATTATGAAACATAGCTCTTGATGGATGAAAGCTTCTCGGGTTTCCAACCAGGTCAGGGTCTGCATGGTGTAGGCCGACGTTTCGTTGGGAGACTTTCCCAACATCCTCAGGGCTGATGATGCCGATGTCGCTGTGTTTTGATATATATACCCTCCTCCTTCACCTAGGTGGTCTCTGATTGGTCCAGGATTTTTCCTCCTTCCTCGTCCTATTTAATGCCAGGTTCCAAGCGCTACTTAGCTGCAGTCCTCGATCTCTGTTGATGTTTTTGGGGTGAAGACGGATCTCTACGGCTTCTTTAGGTGAAGGAGGAGGGTATAAATATCGAAACACCGCGACATCGGCATCATCAGCCCTGAGGATGTTGGGAAAGTCTCCCAACGAAACGTCGGCCTACACCATGCGGACCCTGACCCGGTTGGAAACCCGAGAAGCTTTCATCCACGCTATTCGCCGGGAAAAGCTCACATTCTTCATAGCTCTTGATATTTGAACTCATAACAAGACGATCTAATGAATAAAAATTTCTCTGGTTTTTGCGCGCGTAAGAAAAATTAAGGCAGCCGACGTTTCGGGTTTCGTCACGTTACCCATTCTCAAGGCAATTGAAAGTAATGGACAGACATGTAGGGTGGAAAGATAACTAATGGAGATAATTTGAAAAGGGAAATGATATACTTAATTATAAAAACGAAAGCTTTGGGGAGTGAAAACTAATTATTATTAGAGGCTATTATTTTCAATCTCGAGGTATTTACAAGGAAACGGGACGGAACCCGCAGCAGCGGCGGCTTTGGATTCTCCCACCCGCGTGGAAACCGGAAAGATGTTTATTCATTCTATTCTCCGGGAAAGTGTTAAAACAGTGCATAAGACGATCGAATGATTACGCTAAAGTTTTATTTAGTTGTAAATTAAATACCGCCAATAAAAAGGAACCCTCTCTCTTACTCAGTGGTGCAACCCGAAGGTTTTTTGGCTAGGTTAGGGTAGTGCTCAACCCGAACTAAGCCACAGGAGAGAGAACATTTACAGACTCAGATTAGCGTTGGCAGTTCTTTACGCTGGGCTACTTAGCACTTCGAGGAATTTTGTTCAATTATATTTATTTATTCCCTTAGCACCGAAAACGACACATATTTGCCATTTTACGTCGGGGTTTTTCGCATGTTAACATTAGGGTAGTTTCCTTCATCAAAAAAAATGAAATGATTGCGATTCCTTACCCACCATGAGTGTATTCGTAATATACAAATTATTTGGTTTTAGAAATCCCAGTTTAGACGAAAGGCAATGGTCAATTTTAACGTCTTTTGAAAAAGGCCAGATTGGCGCCCATGCGATGCCACTCCACGTGACGTCACAGGGACCTAGTTTCTATACGAGTAGATAGGAGTTTTGCATAATCTGAGATTACCAATGCATGCATGAGGCACAGAGCTCAGGGAAACATGTCTTAATAATTATCTATTAAAACTGGCTAAGGTCGGAAAGTTTTCTTAATAATAATATTATTACCCTATCAAACCTTATGATTATCCTTATTTAAGCCAAGCGCAACCTGCTAGCAGGGTACTCAGCTACCTGCTAGTAGCGTGCGTCGTATCAGCACTCAAAAGCCTCGCCCCAAGGTCACCTCACTCGGCGACAGCTGGAACCAAAAATACGTCACAGGGACTTTTCCCAGCGTTCCTACTTAGCCGTCGTGTTTTCGCGCGCTTGAAAATTTTCTCTTTTCGTTTAATCGCGAAAAATAGATATCGCCATTCGAAAATCTAGGAGCGTGAAATGCGTTCTCCAGGAGTAATAATCTTTCGATTTAGGCAATAAAAAAATAATAGGAAACCACCCTATTACGCGGGCACGGTCAACCAAGCCCTGGATAGAGGAAACGTGCCCAAGCGGGACTTAACCCGGTATTGAACCCTGGACTTCTAGAGTACCAGCCAAATGCTCTATCCACTATGTTACCACGCTCCGTAAGAAGTAAATAATAGATAAAAAGTTTTAAATTATTGCACTTATTTTCCTTCCTCGAACTGCTTCAACCCAGTGAATTGAAAAAATAACTAAATACGGCAGGTGAGGAAACGACACGATTGTTTCAATGAATTCACTGCGGTCGAAGAATCGGAAACAAATACAAAAATATGAAAATGAAGAGCGAGTTTGAAATGTTTCCAGCCGGAGGTGAAATGGAAAGATGTGCCCGAGGAATAAGAGAAACGCGAGAGAGAGGTGCCCGGCTTCATTGCATCGAATGAAGAAAGCGAAGATGCCGGTCTAATGAGAGATAAATGAGAAATTTGGACTGGTTGGGTGGGGGGAGGGGGGTGGATTGAGAGAATTTGAATTGGATGAAGAGAAGCGGGGATTGAGGAATTTAAATGGCATTTCCGGAGGAGGGGTGGGTTGTGTGTTGTGAAGAAGAAGAGGGTTTGCTGGCGTCTTGAGGGACATATCAGGGAACGCCAAACTGAGAGGTCTGAATGAGTGGAGGTGGAAGGGAGGAGAAAGTGCGAAGAAGATTTGGAGTTTGGAAGAGGCATTACGATTAAGAAAGCTAGAGGGTGCGAAGGGATGGGGGGGGGGGGCGGGTGGAAAGGGGAGATGTCTGAAATGAAGGAGGGCCGAGTGAACGGGGAGGATGAGCAAAAGCGACGGGGTAGACTCCCAAGAGAGGAAGGGAGAGAATAACTTAGGAGGTAATTGGAAAAGAGAAATTGTTAATTGATTGATATACTTATTTATAAAAACGAAAGCATTACGGAGTAAAAACTAATTTTTATTGCTAGAGGGTATTATTTCCTTACTCCATTCATTTTCAAGGAAAAGGTGTTGCATTAGTGATAGAATAATAATTTTATGTATTTTTTCATAAGGCAATCTAAACGTGTAACAAGGTTTTTACTCCAAAGTGCACAATAAATACTTGTTTTTTCGAGCATGAATTACTACTCATATTTCACTCTGATTAACAAAATGGACGTAAAATATGTTTACAACAAATGAAAAATTGAAGAGGAAAAAGTACCGATGACGTGAGAATTGAAAAAATGATATAGATCTCGAACAAAATAGTGTATGGAATAGGTAAAGAAGGATGTGAAACGGAAGAAATACGAATGTGTGGAAGGATTACGTACTTAATTGAAGAATTGAGTGGAGAGCTGCGTCATGCCAATCCTAGGATCAGTCATGACGATGATGAGACTTTACTAAATTGGTTTATAACAAGAACCCTTAATTTACTTTCTGATTTCCGCTTATTTGTTAAAAGCCAATTAAAAAACCAAGTGAAGGCGAGGATGAGCAAAGGTGACGGGTAGACTCCCAAGATAGGAAGGGACATAATAACTATGGACGTAATTGGGAAAAAGAAATAGTTAATTGATTGATATACTTATTTATAAAAAAACGAAAGCAGTAGGGAGTAAAAACTAATTATTATTATTACTAGAGGCTATTAGTTTCTTACTCGAGATATTTACAAGGAATACGTGTCGCAGCACTATGGTTTTGTGTATTTTTTCATAAGGTACTTTTATCTTGAAAAAAAGATTTTACCTACTCCATGCTGCAATTCACATCATTTTTTATACATGAATTACCACCCATAATTTGTTAAAATTACAATTTAAACGTGGAATACGTTTAGAAAGAAAAAAATAGATGAGAAAAAATACCTAAGATATGCAAATTTAAAAAAAGGTATAACCTTTACTAATCTACGTTTTGAAATGAACTGGTATTTTACTTTCTGCATTCTGCATATTTGTTAAAAAATAACTTTCAATAGCACACTTAGCAAATTTCCAAGAAAAGTGAATAGTTTAATTTGTATAGATATGCCAAAATTCATAGTAGTGAAAAGGTATTGTAGGTGGCCTAAATGGACTGAATAAACGGAAAGCTGGGTTCCAATACTTTATTCGTCGATAATCAGATGTCTAATAAATTATGAAAGTTATTGAAGCGCTAAGCAGAAGAAGTACTGAAAGTTCAAATTCATTTTTTTATTTTATGTCGTTTGGAAGACAAAAACGGCAAACAAAAATATCTTTGTCCCTGACTTCCTTAACGAAATTTATTGCCAATAGATTCATATATAGATGATATATAGATTTAACTAAACTTTTAGCTAAAAGCTCGAACCACTAATTTTTGAGCTAGTGGAAAAAATCTTTTGCAAGGAGATAAAACTGGCTATTACTATAGTGAAGGAAATACCCGTATAAATAATTACGACCGAAGTGTGGTGAAGATTTCTTAAGTAATGAATTAGAGGGAATAGTTTATTGTATTCCAGTTAAAAATTATAAAATCAGGTTTTTAGAATTCAAAATTAACAAAAACTATGGGAAAATGAAATTCCTGGATTGTTCCGTTAAATTAGCCATTTTGATATGAATGATTACATCCTCTGACTTCAGCGGATGTATTCTTGATAAGATGCGACAGTAGTGAAACCGTGTTTGGTGTAAATTAATATGAGTATAGAGCCTACAATATAAATCATATTTCCCTCTCACATCCTCATTTGAATCTTGTCAATGACAAAATATTAAACTAAACTCACGTTAGAAAAATGGTTCACACCCCCGGGGTGAGGAATTTGGAGAATTACTCTTAAACAGAACTGTGTGATGATAATAATTGCGAAGTATCTTATTGTTTTAAAGCATTATGTAATAATAACTTCACTATAATAATAATTGCCTTTATTTGCATATACAAACTTGGTCCTTCTAAGCCATATGGCTTGTCAGAAGGTTCCAGTTATTCAATACAACATGTGGCACATTGGGAGCATAGCATTTATATTACAAGTTTCAACTTCAACTTTAGGGACTTTTAAACAAAACTATGATAATTTAATATGTTTTGTGCATTTCAGATTAAAATAAAGAAATTACAAGTTTACAATATCACATATTAACCAATATTTCACTTTTCTTTTAATGTCGGCCAAAGATTTGAGATTACATAAAGCCTTTGGCATACAAAGAAAGGTATGAGGTACAACATACTTCAGCAACCTTTTACCGTACATGTTATTATAAAGATAAGTTTTCAGCAAAGGACTGTTGCGTTTGTCCATAGTATGTGCATTATTTCATTAAATTTTGTGCTCATTTTTGAAATAGTTCTCTATAATAATGAGCCAATTCAGCATTTTATTCACAGTTAATATATTATATTTAGTACACAGTGATTTTAGGTCAGAATTACAAAAATAGTTCAAACCATCTGTATCAATTAACTCCAATATTCTCTTTTGGTTCTTTACAATTGTGTTTAACAGAGTATTTGACGCCATTCCCCAGACAGTGATCCCATATCTTAATATACTCTCCACCATTGCAAAATAAATCATTAATTTTATGCTAACAGGTACTATGTCTTTTAACTTAAATATTTGATAGGGCATTATTATTGCAAATATTTTTACATTTAGTGTAACAAGAAGTTATAGAAGCAGGTCATACTTTCTCTTACATTTTGAGTCATTTCGAGTCATGTGTGGCTCATCGCAAGGTTCTCCGTCTTTTAATTTTCTCATTTTTACAATTTATAATGCATTCAACTAGTGATAATATACACAGCATATTATAAAAATTACAACATAATCATTTTTGTTGTTCCATCATTAAAACATGAAATGTTTCAAAGGTTAATGGAAACAACAGCAAATGGTTATTCCAAGGACATATTTATTTATTAGTTTCATGGTTTCCCCTTGGTGTCTACATCCCATTTCTCCTCCTGTATGGTTAGCATACCGTTCCCTCTCCATCCACGGCACAGTCTGCTAATGGCGCCGCTTATTCGCAAGCGACACGTGAACTGGAAGCGATCAGCGCGCTCGTGTTTATACCGCCCCTTCGACTTGCAGCCGTCCCGTCCACTAAAGACCTGATCTCGTACCTCCGCCATTGAAGTCCACGACGCTGTGGTCACCGGATCGATGCCTATATGGCTATTAATTTCTCGGCCGGGACGTCTACCTCCTATTCCCACACCGAGAATTTATTTCTACCCGGGAGATCGGACCGCGCAGCATGGACATGTACGACTCCAGCTCATCGTTAGAGGAAGATTTCAACAGTAAAGCTCCTCCCAACCCTTTGTGAGAACCCTCTTTATAAACTTGAATGTTCACTCTTACCTGTTATTAGAGATCCTCGATCAACATTTAATCAAATGATTTCGTCTAATAAATTTATAATTACGATGGCAAATGGTAAAGTGCTCGCTTTATGGAAATCTATTTATTATACCAGTAACTTTTAAAATCCACCATGGACAAAGAAAATTATTATTGAGAACGAGAGAAAATATCGAAATCGTGTGATATATTTCAATCCTTTCACATGGACGGAGGTGAAATTTACTTGCATTGTCATGAGAAAAAAAAATCCTCCGAACCGGGAATTGAACTACCGGACTTTTTGCTTTGAAACTCACACTCTCTGGTACCTGATTTCCGATGGAAATTGTACCGACGCCGAAGGATTTTTTTTCTCATGGAAATCAATGACACTTGAGACAAATGTTAAAAGAACGAAATTGTTACCAATTCTGATACTGTCTCGAAAGTTGGGAAGTGTTCTTGCCTACAGGCAACAACTGAAGTCTCCGAGACTTACGGCACGTGGTCTCACTTCCATTTCCATTGGTAACTCGTCTTTCGAGACTAAATATCGAGACCTTAGGTCGTAAGTGGACATGTACCTTTAGTTACAACGGTTACAACAAAATTTCAGCGGACCTTAAAGGAAAATTTAACGTTAATTAAAAATTGGCGCTACTTTTGGCTCAAAAAACTTGAATGAGTTTTAGGAGTAATTCGGTGGAAATCTTTGAAATTTAGTATAATGAAATCACCTGCCCATTTCCAAACTTCTTCATTTCTACCGACCCAGGTCTCGGCACACACTGCCATTTCATTTTGAAAATGGTATTATGTCTCGAAACTTGAGTCGGTTGAAGTATAAGAAGTGCGGACATAGACAAGTTAGAATAGAAGATAGAAAAATATTTATTGTTCAGGAAAATTTCCGTAAGAACAAAAATAACATTAAATTAGATAAATGAATTACATTTTGGTAGTACATTATACTAAATACAGTGTAAATGATTACAATCATAAGTGGTTACAATCATTAGCGATTACAATGATATTCCATTTCATGACATAAACATATCATAGCAAATGCATGAAATGTGGCAAAAAAAACAGCAAATGGAACTATTTTCCAATTCGGATTTTATACAAACAGACACAAAAAATTACATATTCTTAACTGAACGAAAAGAATCGCTGTAGCAAAAACATGAACCATAATAATTATAACACAAATTTAAAAAAATAGAAAAACCTATGCTATGATCGAGGTAATAAATTATCATTATATTTATTTTAAAGTGATTATATTCATAAGGATTGATGAGGCATAGGCTAAAACACAAAAACTTTCGAATTTTCAACACCACCAGCACCATTATATTGATTTTTAGCATGGTCGTCTACTGAATAGGCCATTATGTTATATTTATGTCACTGGAGAGTTGTAGATATGTTGATAGAGGGTAGAATGCGTGATTGCTGGCGTGAGAGTACTCTGTTCCAGCCCCGGGTAAAGCCCTCGGGCAGCGCCCTCGAAGTTGCTGGGGGCGGAGAGAAATAAAGTGTACATGCGTGATTTTGTCACGCCAGTACTTTAGTCGGAGTTGAGCTCTACCCTTGCCTGAATCAACCCCAAACTTGAATCACAGCTCAATCATGCACTAAAGTTAGCATGCGGCAAAATTAGGGCGCAAACTTTTTTCTGTAGTTGGAATATACCAATACATTATTCATTAGTTCTGCATACTTTGATGTCCGGCACTGTCGAACTAGATATATCAGTGTTCTACTAGATGAGATTAAGGCCGGGACAACTTTCACCCCGGCTTACCTCGCCGTGCCCGCTAACAATTGCCGTATTTTATTCAGAATGCCTTTGACCCTAGGTACCAAATTTTCAATATGAGAGCCTTCATTTGCTTTGATCCGGATGAATGAAAAACCCAGAGTCTCAATAGCTAAATGTCGAGTTTGACGAGTCAAAGATAAGAAGATGCCTATCGCACGTTTATTGCTGATTCCATGGCTAATGAACACCATAAATTATGCAAAAATTTACATTGATAAAGATAGAAGGCCGATAATTGTGCAACAGAGATGGAAATAAGTTACTTGCATTATCCTCAAAAGGTAACTAAAATATCAAATATGAAGATAAAAAGTAACTAGAGAAGAACTAAGAAAATTAGCGGCGTACTTTCCCTGTCTATCAATAACTTTGCTGCGGGAACGTAATCAATCTCTTTTCATGAGAAAATGCTTCCATGTTTAATTATGGAATGGAGTTTATATTCGTGATAAAATCGGCGTTGACCTACATAAATCACGGATAACATGATACCTCTGGCCACCCGCAAGAAGTTTGGCAGAACCAGCATTCTACATTCAATTGGTTTTTCACGAGCATTAATTATCTATGCGAGTAACTAATGATGTATTTAATTTATAATTATCATTATTAAGTAAGGAAAAGATAAAGTAAAGACCGGTTGAGCGGCGGGAGCGATGCGTTCTCTCGCAGCTCCCCTCTTGCGATGCGCTGGCGCGGTCCTTAAAGACTCCTCGTTCTCCCGCTAGGTGGCAGATACGTGTCGGGTGTGAAACGGAGCGCTGAAGCGAGCCTAATGCGACCCTTCAGGAAGTGTCACCTCTCCCCGAGGCCAGCTGATCATCACCCGGAGACCCCCAGCACATTCAACGTTTCCATCCCTTTTAATGACATCAAGGGTCACGGGCCCTGCGTTATCGACCCCTTTTCACGCGCGGTAATTTCTAGATAGAGATCCGACGCGGGGAGATCAGGGTATATAGGAAGCAACGTAGCAATCATTGCGTCCCCAGCTCAGTGCAAATTATAGCTCATCCATTCACATTATCGTCATTCATTAATGCTTTAATCCGTTGATTGATTGACCAAAGCTGTCTGCAGATGGAGCTAATTCTCTTCCGTCCTAATAGATCTGCCATGTAGAAGCGCTGCAGATGTGTGCATTAGTCAAGGTCTCTTTATGAAATTTTCCTGCTGTGATACATTTGCAAAATTAATTGTGCACGTGAGTTACACCTTATATGTTGATGCTGGAAGGAATCTTTTGTTTTTAGAGCTGCACATTTCATGATGGAATCATGGCTTTCAGATGAAAAAAATAAACCGATTTATCACACACCTTATATGTTGATGCTGGAAGGAAGCTTTTGTTTTTAGAGCTGTACATTTCATGATGGAATCATGGCTTTCAGATGAAAAAAATAAACCGATTTATCACACATTTTTAACGACAGAGACCGAGGATTTTACTCTCGTGCAGTCATTATTAAGGCTTGGAGCATTCTATTTCAATCTTCTATGCACAACTCCATGAATACGTGAAAGTATGGAGTGTTCATTTGGAATGTTTTCCCTTTGATATCTTAAGATTTCGTTTTTCACACGGATTTGGGTATTGATAAACAGTTTCTTTGTCTGAAATTAAGAGAGATGTTGCCGAAAAATAAAATAGGCACTGCGGAAAATATTAAAGTTTACCGGAAAGTTCCGCAGTTTATCGGAAGGTTTTAAAAATGCATGAGCTTTTGAGTTGCTCTGCAGGGAAAGCAAAGTACGAGGATTACTTGTTTCATAAATGCGAGCACATAAAATCCTTGCACTTGATCTTCATATTTGATGATTGAGTCGTGACTTTTTAAATAAAAATTATATACTGATTTATCACACATTTTTTAACAGCAATAATCACGCCTTTTACTGCCGTGCAGTCATCATTAAGGGTTGGAGCATTCTTCTTCGTATCTCTATGCACAACTCCTTGAATATCTGGAAGTGTTTTCCAGGTATATTTTTATGCTTGACATGGGGATACTCCTCACGGCATTTTCAGCTAACAAGAACGATAGCACAGAAGTATCTTGGGAATACTTATCGCAGATTTCGCGCAACAAAATCAGTGAATATATTCCGCACCAGGTGAAGCGTGAGTGTAAATAAAAATTACAATTGCGATTTTTTTTGCTTTCAAAATGTTACGCTCCATTTTTTTTTTTCAATTTACAATCTGTAAACAAAAGACATCAGAAATACACAGAAAAATTTATAAATATCCATGCTTTAACTGTCTCTATTCTCTTAAGGGATAAAATATTATTTTTTCTGTAATCTTATTGGTAACGATTAAGAATTCTCCCATTTATCTCGTAAAATGTCTTATATTTTATAGAAACTTTTCTACAGCCGATGTTTAAGTTTTCACTTCGCTTTTCCGTTCCCTCGTGCAGTAATTGTGTATTACGGATCTGCAGAGAAAATGTTCAGGATTATTTTGAGCAAACACAAGTCTTATAAACATAAATAAGGCTGTCATTATCCCTGGTCAAAAATCCTAAGATTGTTCAGTTGCAGCTATCCACTCAATTTTTCTGCCAGCTTAACTGTTAGCTCCTATGAATTTCTTTTCTGCCATATCCTTCTTTACCTGTTACATACATTTTATTCGAGATCTTCCTTATCCGTTATTGCCATCTACTTGTCCCACGGCGTTCATATCAAGGTATTCACGAATCCTATCTCTTACCTAATACTCCTAGGAATTCCTCATTACTGACTTGGTCGATCTATTTTATCCAAGCAATTATATTTGCCTACTAGCTGAAGAGAGGCTTAACGCTTAACCGGTGACGTGCTGTCTGAGAGACCGCTGCGTTTCTAAAATTATGAATATTTTCAAAATTAAGATTTCAAAATATCTATAATTCTCGTTAGCTTCATATTTTTGCATAACAAGGACATCCCACTCTTAAAATTTAACGTTCCTTTTATTAATTTCTGTAAATTTGCAATTGAACTCGATTAGCGGTCTGTGAGATCGCACGTCACTTACTAAGAATGAATCAAGAAAAGGAATAAGCGGGATAAATTTCATGGCTACTTACTACTTAGCCTTCCAACTTTAACATTTAAGGCCTTTATTGAATCTGGCGAAATATTGATACATAAATATAATAATTATAACTCAAGTGTTTTTGGCATCAGTTTTTTGATCCTGCTTCAAATCACAATTTTTAATGACAAATTGGTTCGTATTGGGAGTGTAAAAATTTTAATATAAGTTTTAAAATAGTTAAGCATTCAAAGAAAAATTAAACAAAACAATAAAAAGGGCGTAGCAAATATTTTATGAATTTTTGATTTATTGCGGTCTATCAGACCGCACGTCACTGGTAGTGTAACAAGAATTGCACGTCACTGGTTAAGGGTTAAAATGGTTTAATTAGGTGTTAGGACCATAATAAATTTATCTCGTCGTTTCCCGGCGAATGATGTCTTTGTGGAACGTAGGCTTTCCGCCGGGAGAAAGTCTCTATTGATGCCGACCTCTCGCCCTGAAGACGAAAACCGTCTCGGTTTTCGAAACGTCCGCATCAACGCAGATTTTCACCCGGTGGAGAGCGCGAGATCAACGACAAAACCATAATAAATGTTAGGATGTAGTCAAACCACCCTGCTATCGAACATCATAATTGTTTTATTACATACATGCAGAGGTAAATGGCTGATACTCTAGCTATTCTCTCCATTTGCTTATTGAGACCGCTTGCGGGGTGATGCGTCGGTGTGTTTTGCTTAAATTCCTCCTTTTCTAGCCTTTACCTTCGCCTCCTGAACCTTTTACATCTTTTGCCTCACAAACGTCATTTCCTAGGTTCATTTCTGAATTGGCATTTCACTCGAATTTCGCTCCTCCAATCCATATTACACACTACCGAAACTCCCTCTCATTTTCAACACTTCTATGTGCTTACGTATGTTTTCGCGGATGGCATCTACCAAATTTGGATGCCCTCATATTTATTTCAACCACCTTTTCCTCGTTCGCTTTCGCGACGTTACCGACATCTCGCGACGGAAATGACCTCGCAGGAGGAGGAATGAGGAGGGGACGACGGAATAACAGGAATTGGTTCTTCACGAGAAAATGTATTATTTCTTTCCCGCAGCTGTTGCCTTAAATTTCTCATCACATTTTCCATTCCGCGCGCATGTCTGTCGCGCTTGCCGCCACACACCTGCCTCCAGGGGTGCTTTCTCCCCCTGATATTATTCCCCTCTCCTTCCCCAAAACATCCACTCTTTGCATACTCCTTCCCCCCTCATACAACGTCAACTTTTTCCACCCTTCTGTCTAAATTTCTTCCTTTCTCCTACGCTGTCCCTTCGCCCTTTTCAGCCCTCCTCCTCCCTGAACCTTTGACCTTTCGGGGACACACCGTGTGGACCCCCCACTCCATGCGTAGCAATTTATACACCGGAATATGTATATTCGATGAATGGCGCGGGGATACCTTAATTGGGCCCCTAAAAACATGTCTCCATGTACTCACGTAGTGGAGAAGAGGGTTAACGTTGCGGCATTGTGAGCAGAACGTTTGGCTATTGATACTTCTAAGGGTCTTGGGTTCATATCCGGGTTAAAGGGCATCATATCACTATGATGCTATTTAATCAACCACTTTTAGTACAAGTAAATGGTGCGTTATTAAATCTGGAGTTGGTCAGGAAAGAAACTTTTTTGCTTCAGAATAATACGAAGGTTATTGTGAATTTATTGTACATTTTCATCTCATGAATGTTTCACAATTAAAATTTATTTATATTTATTTGCTCCTCATCAGGTCTCACTCAATGTATTTCATGATAAACTAATTCATTCACTGTAAAAAATTTAAAATATCACGGAAGAGTATTTGCTCACTGTAATTCAACGAGTTCATCATTAAAGCATGGAGGAAGGCCTAATGAAGGTGAATGGATTCACCAAAACGCGGGCATTTTTCTGATGCAAAACATTAGTTTCCTGACCAGTATTCCTGAAAAGACGCAGCATTGCCGTGCACTTTCCCACGAGAGTATCACCACAACAGAGAGCACATACTCTCCCAGCCACCCCAATTTAAGTAGTGGAAATAAGTTTTCCAATTCTGCCCTTAATTGTATTTATATGTTTTAGATAAATTAATTTGTAAATGTGAACCATAGGCTTAACTACTCTAGCGTTAACAATAGTTTGGATTACATTTACATTAGCTGTTAGAATTGAGGAAATGTTGAAAGTGGGCGATGCAAGTGAGATGCATATGGAAAGAATTTTCACACACCTATTTAAGCATTTACCTTATTACAAAATGTATTTGTTTGAAATGTTTTATAACTTAATCCATAGTAATTTTTTAATGTATAAATTTGAAAGGAAGGCATTTTCTCCTCTTTAATTTTAGCTTGAAGGCAGTTATCTTGCTGAATTGACATTGATTGACGCATTAGAGAAACAGAAACTTGTTTTTCCTTTGCTACAGTTCACTTAATCGCTTAAAGCATTGGTCTTGAGTGCAAGTAAATGCAGCATTTGGAAAATAATCTTTAAGGCGCTGTATATTTGGTAGCAGTTCGATGCGCAGTCCTTTTAAGTCACTAGAAAACCTTAGGGGTATACATGACACCTTGCCAGTTTAAGTGGCTAAGTAAAAGCTCCTAATTGGTTCGAATCCATTCAGGCAAATAATTTTTCCTCCTTCGAGTTGTTTTACTTCAAGTATATTTTGTGGAAACTATAGGTTCACCGCTGTCTATGACGTGGTTTTCTCGATTATCTTAATTATTGTGCATTCCACAAAAAAATTCGCACATTCCTTTAAAGCCGTTTTGTACGGGGCACGAAACAGTGTATTCTGATGTATGTACGAAGTTGCAGTCAAAATGGCGCAGCTTAAAGCGGTGGATTCCAAGAACGCATGCGGGAATGCATGCATGCGAGACGGCAATACAGCCATGGGTCTAATTGCGAGCTTCCATTCTCGCAATTTCAACAATTTTTTCAGTGCTAACTAACTTGCGCAATTACGTGCCCCGTGTAAAATGGTCTTTATAATCGGTAAAAGCTGGCGAACTATTTAATTATCCAGCAACCCCATGTTCGTTTATGCCCGAGCACTCATTGACCTTTCATGATGACTAAATTTAACGTTCCCCTACAATTTATTCAAATGCTACGTGAGAAGTTTGTACCTATTTATCCCATGTCACCACCTGTGCACCACCTGTTCCCACATGCTGTAACGTTTTTCCCCCTCCCACGTTCGCTGCACGCCATGACAAGACTTTTCCTTGTTCCTCTTCCCTTTGTCCTTCTAATCAGGGCCTTCTATCCTATTTTTGCCCCTTATTTAGGCCCGTTTCCCTCTCATTCCCTCTTCCGTCGTGTCCTCTCTAAACCTTTTCAAAATTCAGCGTCGCATTCTCTCATTTTTGGCCCTAGGCCCGCCTCCGGGGTTAACGAAGCGGCAAACAGCGAAGATGGGATGTGTGGGAAATAAATTCATGGAAGGCTGTGACCCTGCAGCGTGGCTGTGGACTATGATTGGCAACTCTCGGAAAGGCCAACCCTTTCTTTCTGAGATAAGGCTCGATTTGGCCTTCTACTAGTGATACTGTTGGGGGATGATGAAAACTACAGATGGTAATTTCCACACTTTCATTCAAAGCTCGACTACCGACCATGGTTTCGACATATTATATCATTTTCAAGGGTGTGACCTCGAAAATGACATAATGTTTTGAAATCGTGTTTGGTCGTTGAGTTTTGAATTAAAGCGAGGTAATAACTGTTTGTAGTTTTTAACATGGATGTATCGAACTTCCATCAAGTCAAGCCTCAAACGATTTTATACATACTGTTGGAGATTACCCTGACACACGGCAGGAAGTGCCTACTTCCAATATTTTGATTCTTTACCATGCCAGAATATTTGCTATTCCTGCTTGATTCATGCTTACTAGGCAATATATCATCTGCGAAATGCTGCAGTGCTCCACGGACTTAAGAGAAACAGCGATATTTTTAATATGATAATAACTTAAGGTTTTCAGCAGTTTTTGACGATAAGAATACACAAATAATTACAAAGAATATTAAATAATTTTTGGTCGGGCCTCGAGCTCCATAAGGTATACCGAGGCAAATAGCTGTGGCAGTTTATATAAAATCAGTTTTGTTTTCTTTCTTGTGACCTCAATTATTAATGTTCATTAGTGTATTGAAGTATATATCTTTAAGAATTAAATTTAGAATAAAATTTTTGGCCCAGGCTTCGGTATATTATATTGCCTTCACAAATTCAGTTACAAGCAATGAACAATATCGATAACAATAATTTTATTTTCAATAATAATAAAAATTCACAATAAAAATAAACTCCAACTTAAGTTAAAATCAATAAAGCATATAAATTGCAAAAATAGCCCTTATAGATGAAGGTATAAAAATTTACCGAAACGTTTGGGAAACATTTAGCATGCATTTCTTAATGACCTTAATTGCAAGGCATTAATCACCATAATATAAATAAATATGTTACACGTGATTTTTTATAAACATTCTACCGATTAAATTAAGTTATTGAATTAGCTACCAAGTTAAGGTCCTCTTTTCTATCCCTTATCTTTTCTTCTTCCTTCTTCATCCTTCCGCTTGCCTAAAATGCTTTCCTTCCAAAACAGTGTTGACCTTCCCACTCTGCACCCGCTTCATACAAACCGTTGCTTTCACGTTGAAAACGTTTTCTCTCCTCTTTCACCACATCCAGCAATTTCTCATTCCTGCTCCTCCCCGTCCACTTCACCCTCTCCACCGTTCCCTCATTTCGGATTCCTCCTGTCTTTTTTCGTTTTCTTAACTTTATTCCCACGCTTCCGCACCGCACAATGCTACAATCCAGATCAGAATCTTCACTACTACTGGTTGATTCACTTTCTAGCCTTCTATGGAAGTGAGGCGTTGACAATGACAGCCGCGGAGAAATTCAGGGTCTGTGAAATGTGGTGCTACTGAAGAATGATGAGGATCAAAATGATTGACCGAGTTAGTTATGAGGAAGTCCTAAGAAGAGTAGGGGAGAAGGTTAGCCTCATGAAAACCTTGAAAAGAAGACGGAACAATCTTATAGGCCATATCTTGAAACATGATGGCCTGATGAAGACATTCGTCGAAGGACCAGTGGAAGGCAAGAACGGAATAGGAAGACCTCGAACAAAATATATGGAACAAGTGAAGAGAGATGTGAAAGAGAAGGAATACGTAGGTGTGAAACGATTAGCTGATAGGAGAACTGAGTGGAGAGCTGCGTTAAACCAATCCTAGGATAGTTGACCAGCGGCAATGATGATAATGGATTGTTTCTCTGATCAGCTCTTTTCTATCCATAAACCAACTCTGTTACTAAAACTATTATCTTCCTGACTCTTCCAAAAATGTATCCGTTTTTCTTTAATATATTGGCAAAATAGTTGAACTGATCATCCTACTCTAGTTTGTTTCCATCCACTTCAGAAACTAGCCTCACATTCATTGTCCGCGATGCCTAATGAAGTCGCATATCTTTTGTATTTTGTTGACAATTCTTCATACCGCAATACTCGCACTGTTTACTCAGCGCACTTAATAGTGCCGGAATCCCTTTCGTAACTGGATAATCAATCCTCAATCGTTTGCAAAACTCACTGATTTTAACATCCACCTCTCGGCTAAAATATTCCGCATCGAACTCTTCCCAAATATTTAGTTCCACAAGTTTTTGTTTGAGTGGCACATGTACTTCCATAGCGTTTTTCTTGCTCTCCTATATTCAAATATCTGTTTTGTGTTACATCCAATTTTCTTTGCTTCGGAATTTAATTTTTTATTACACAACCCCTGTACATTGCCTTTCTTGTGTATTTATTTGCGTCCAATGGCCTTCCTTTGTCGTATCTTCTCCGTAGATCATGCATATGCATTTTCAAGGCATATAATGGTTCCTTACATGAATTAAGCAAGAAACTGTCATTATTTCACACATACTACGGCCCAATTATCCATAGGGGCATCTCCTCACGGGATGTGACAAGTATTTCCTTGCTAGCAACAGCCTGGGAGTCTGTGGGGCTAGTAAATTTCTTAGGTGACGATTTCAATACCAGACTAGTATAATTTTATTTATGAAATATAATGGTGTTTTTAATGAATTGCAGCGGTAGAATAATTAGACTGTGAAACTTGTTTCGATGAAATAATATTTTTTTATGCCTTCAAAAATGATCAGTCAGTGTAAAGTGTGGTGTTGGTAACGAAAAGTAAAAAGTCTTCCAATTTTACGCCATATCAGTGGTAATTTCAAGGTTAATGTAAAGAAAATAGCCAAACTTAAAGCTCATTCGTCGAAAGAGCATTAACTAAGCATGAATTATGATTATGAAATATCAAGAAAAAAATAAATTTAATAACATTTTCAAATAAAAGGAATCAATGTTGCTACAACTTTTACCCTCTCTATGGGAAATGAATACCAATAAGGTTAACGTTGCGTTGCCGCAAGGCTGAGATTCACATCCCTCACGCATAGAATACACGTCAAAGTGTTTACTAAGAATACTTGTTTGGTAAAAAGCTTTTATTGGAAGTGGCATGTGAACGAGAAAAATGTCTTAAAAATCTCCTCCGGGGAACATATTTACTTTCCTCTCCCGTTTTTTTCTTTAGACTGACTTTAATATTTACTCTTTTAACTGTGTTGATCAGATACAGATATCTTTTCAAGCAAAATATTAGGAGGGGACGTATTCTGAAATATATTTCTCAGCTGTAGCATTATACTACACTTTACTCTTTAAATTCTTTCTCAAGAGTAATGGGCTTCAAAACATCACATTAGCATGAATTGAAGTTACTACGCAACATCCCTCTCGAAAGTTTTACCCCTGCATTTTTGTATCTATATTCTTTCAGATGCACGTATGCTCCGTCGATAAGCCGGAGGAAATTTCATTTTGAATAGAATTTTGAAGTATACTCTACATTTGGCTCCATACTTAATTGGCTGGTGGTCAACTATTTGTCTTTCCACGCCGTATTTTAAAGACATTGGTTTTGAAAATGAAAAAATAGGGTTATGATGGTGCTGGCTAAAACTGAAAATAAATATTCCTCATAGCTATTCATGATAAATATTACACTCAGGCATATCACTGATTTTTGAGTTTTGTCGCAAATTCTGTTATTGCTGTGGATATAATATGAAAAGTTCTGCTCGTTCAAAATGGAAAAAGCATGGGATTCAGCATACGAGTTTTCGTTGCCTTTAATTTGTGTTAATTTATTTTCCTTTTTAATTTCAATCAACATCACGTAGGAATGCAAAATTTTTTATCAATTTATGCGATTTTTATTTGTTTTAAGTTACTGAAAAACACCAAAACCTCTTTGATCATGATCGGTTTTCTTATTTCCGTAGTCGGTCTGAGTTTTTTCCGTAAAGTATCTACATATTTGACAGGCAATTGGTTTTTGGGATATTTCACGCTGGCGGAACAGGTAGCAAAATTCTCCTGGTTTTCAAAACTAGTGATTTTGCAGCTGATGATGATCCATGTTTACTTCTTGTTCGTGTCTAAATGCCATTGCTAAGGTTTATTCTTAATTTTATTCTTTGCCGCGAGGTCTTGGTAAGTCCAAATTGCGAGAATTATGATTTCTTTATTTCTACACCTTGACAATTTCTAAGAGTAAATTTAAAAAATTTCAATCCATCCAAGTTGAAAAGTTCGATTACAGAACATTTTGAGACCATTCTATTTCTAACGGTTCCTTTCAATTTTATGCGTTATTCAGCAGTTCTAAGAAGTCGTCAATTAGATCCGTCATGTTTAATTTCATCCGAAAAAGATATGTGCACTTAACTATTTCTTTTGGCTGGCACAGCTCTTACTTTCATCTCGTACACTGCTTTCACAACATAGAAATTTAAAATTTCGGGTGAAAATGGTCAATGATGTCTGAGTGTTTTCCTCTTTTCTGCCTTATCGATGATGGGTTCCAATTAGATCTTATCCTCTCACTCTTTCTTTAGGGAATATGCGTCTTCTTCCAATTTACTTTCGCAGCACACGGTGAATGGATAATTTTCTACTAAGGTGAACAATCAAGCATCGTCTCTAAGTCCACAAATGACGACGACGACTGTGTTTGATGTTTCCTGGTTCACCTGTATTTCTGAACCATTGAGAAATCTCGGGACCGAGGGTGGTTTCTTTACACTTTGAAGTTTGGTTGGTATCTTACATTATTTTTATTCGTGAATAAGTTTCTACACACAACAACTATTTTTGGGACTAATGTGTGATAACTTTACTATCAGCTTACTATGATTGGGGTTATAGACTCCTATTTCCCTTTAAAATTGTTAACGGAGTGTGAAAATGATCGAGGTGTACACAAAAAAGCGTGTGTAAAAAACAAGATGATCAACTTAATTAACTGTAATTAAATCCGCAAAGTCGGCTCGCATTCAATTGAAGAACTTATAGACCCCAATTTTTATGAAGTTGGTAAATTAAAGACCAATAATAAATCAAAGCCAAAATTTAATTTTGATCCATTAGAGACAAAGTCCCATATTTTCGTCAAATTTTAGTTTTCGGATTAAAATTTTTGTTAGTTGTCTAAACATTTTTATTTAGAATTAGCATCCATTGTCTTGTTGTGAGTAGGGTGATTTCTCTTTTAATTTTTAATGATCATATCTTCTGTTTTTGAGCGTTGGTTGTCAATGAATAAGTGAATAAACTAATTCCTCCCATACATCCACTAGCGTCTTCGGGGTACATCTCCTTTTCCTGGAATTTTTTCTTGTGATTTGGCTAACTTGTATCCCTGAAGTCCAGGAGGAAAAACTGCCTCTCTCCTGCGTCTAAATACCCGCTCATCCATTGAATATTTCGTGCTTTCCTTTACAAACGTCTCAATGTCACGCATGTAGTGTTCTGCAATGCTCTCTCATAGTAGTTATCGTCAGTAAAAAATTGGGGGTCTCGCACATAGGCGGATCTAGGGGGGCGGGGCACGGGGGCACGTGCCCCCCCCAGACCCATTAAAAATATGTAAGATTTTCAATACGGTCCCACTATCCTTGCGTTCGTTTTGTATTACGAGGTATCTTTGTGCCCCCCAGAACAAAATCCTGGATACGGCCTTGCTTGTGCCCTCCCTCCCCCCCCCCCCAGGGAGAAATTCTGGATCCGCCCCTGGTCTCGCACTTTTAACGGAGGAAAAGTCATGTATTTTCATCAATTCAAACGTGGTCATATTGAGATGTAAGACATTTCCAAAAGCATTCATGCAACAACTAACGGAAAAGCACTCGACCGTTCTTCAGGGTTTTAACATTTCCCATATTATTCTTGTGCACATCTACCGGGGTTTAATTCTATCATCTCGGCACCGTTGGGTATTCAAGGTTGGCTGGAAGTAGTTCTTAAAAATAAAGAGTTCCGTTTCCCTGCTTTTCGCACCCCTGAACCCTTTTTACCTCACATTTCGCGTCCCTAACGTGTGTCCCTCTGTGAAAGGGTGATCCGGAAGCAGGGTGTAAAGGGTTGAATTTGGTGGGTGTCTAGAAAAGACCCGAGACAATAGACTTGTGGGAAGGACATTTCTGGGTTCTTGGGAGTAAGATAGTTGAACTGGGTTGAATATCTCCTTTCAAAATCCCATTACGTGGAACATTCCATTCTTTTATCGCCGGACCTCGCATTAAATTCCCTTTGTCTCTCATGTTTATGTCGTTCCTCCATCTGATTTTCATCTTTTGATGGAACTTCTTTCTCTGAAAATGGATATTTTTTTACAGCAAAGAATTATGCGATTTTCATATAATTCTTTCCGTTGTTAGTAAGTTTTTCTGTTTTTTTGCGAAAGGCGTCAGGCTTAGGCTCAGAAATATTGTACTATCAGAGAGTTTTAAATTCTTAAGGATTTTGGAAACATGTGGCGAAAAATTTTTAAATTTATTCTTCGGAGGATGCTACTTTTTGGACGCTGCCAGCGTTTTAGGTCCTAAAGAAGGCTATAGGTTTCACACGAAGTATGGAAGTGGATTGTGCAATAAAGATCGTTAAGATATGTTTAAATGTCGACATTGCTCTGCCATGGCACTATTGGGTTGAAATAAGCCACTAGAATTCAGTTTTTATAAAAAATTACGTGTATTAACGTGTACTTATACGTGTATAAACGCGCAACGATCATATATTTTTTTTAAAATGTCATATTCTAAATAGATGTTCCAGTACTTGCATTTTGACCTCACTAAATGTCCGTAACCAATGAAAATCTTTGCTCATTGATCGTGTATTTTTCCATTGTATAAAAAAGTAACATTTGAATTCAATGAGATTTGAAAGATTGAAGGCAAGGTACGATGTTTAATTGCCTTTCACTAATTTTGATCTCAATCTCTTTAAGCGCTATGATGGCATCTATTAAGCATTTAATTGAGTATGCGAAGTTAATATGCCGATTTCTTTATCGATGCTATCGTTTCTAAATCCGAATCATTATTCCGATTGAAGCTCTGTTCAAGTGTTGCTTTATTTTCCCATTAGAGAAAGAGACTGAGTTAAATTCATGAGAACACTCTTTCACCCTACGTTTTTCCTTCAGTTTTTTGCATTCGAAACGGACAGTTTGCCAATATTTGACTCTCTTTCAACTCCACGATTGCACTGATGGTTGCTACCTCGTTTTTAAAAATTTATTTGCGAAGGAAAAATTTGCGCTGGAAATATTGAGCTTTGCTGGAATAAATCACGGCCTTGCGATGGTCTCTTTTTTACTCGTGAATAAAAAAGGTATCACATTTGCCGTCCCCGGCTTCATTTTTTCATGGCATGTAAATGACTAAGTTCCTTTTGATATGTGATTCTGTGAACGAATATTTTAAGCACTCTCTCAGCGATTCAACCCGAAGGTTGGCGAAGGAAAGTTAAGGTAGAGCTCATCCCGATCTAATTCACAGACGTTTGAGTTTAACATATATAGGGTAGGGTGTCCATTTCCTTTCCTTTAACCATCTCGCACTTTGAGGATTTTGTCTTGGAGTGTCTGAAGGCCTTATACCGAAGGTTTGCCGGAGGTTGGCGAAGGAAAGTCAAGGTATAGCTCATCCCGATCTAATTCACAGACGTGTGAGTTTCACATATATAGGGTAGGGTGATCATTTCCTTTCCTTTAACCATATTGCACGTTGAGGATTTTGTCTTGAAGTATATGAAGGCCGTATACCCGGGAATCGAACCCAGGATCTTTTTATTCTAACTCATTTAAATATTGTTTTAACTAATGGTTTAATATTTTTGTTTTTATACATTCATATATTTGTCTGTCAATTAATGCCATTTATTCACATATGGTCAAAACTGGGCTTTTCCAGCGACGGCAACAAGCAAAATTGCCCGAAAGGCTTGACTGCTATTCGCCGGATGATCGAGAGATGATCTGAAATCTGAATAATTGCTAAAAAGCAGATATTTTACCGGCCTTCGTGCCACCGCTTTTTTATGCCATGAAACTCTGTATACAGAGCCCTGGGTTGGGGGAAGATGGGGCCATTTGGCCTCACCCAACCCAGGTAAAATAAACTTCAGTCAAGTCAGGTCATGACTCTATTATCAGCAGCCAAACGCTTGACTAAGGCTACTGAGCCCCAAATGTCTAGCACTGCGGTGAAACAGAAAGATTAATCAGTGCTTTTAGATATTGCTTTCATGAGAAACATTTTGTTTTGTGTTCACTTTCATGTTTTCTATATTAATTCACCATTCCTCAACATTAAGTGTTTTAATGGACTTATCACTGGTGTTTTGCGAAATGCCTATGCAGCTTCAGCTGTGTGCTTTTTCGACAAAATGGAGATAACAGCTTCGTTGTCGATTTGAATAATATGTTCGGATAAGCTTTGATTGATGAGCGAATAACATTCAACGAAACACGAATGCCTGAGACCTGCTTTTGTGTCATAGCCGCTCTGGCTAAGAATCTAAGACTTTGCGCTGTAATTGAAAGACTGACAGGCTGAAGGCTGACAGGCTGTAATTGAAAGACTGACAGATTCCAGGCATCAGAATCATTCTTTGCCAAGAAGAAATAATTTCAATCTTGAATGAAGCACTCATCGAGCTTCGAACCGGCTTCAATTGGCTATATTCAACGTTTTGAATGCTTACCCCACTTTCGTTCTCAGGGAATGAGTGCCTTGGCATATTTTCGATGGTCTTGTATAGGTTGACAGAGTAGATGCCACCTGATTGGTGGATATTACCCGTGTCTCCTTCATGTATTAGAGGATTGGTCCCGATAGATAAAACTAAATTTGATGTGCGACTAAACGAGATGTGCCATGGCACAAAATAATAATTTTTTTCTAATTTGCTCAAATTTCTTCCCAAGATTATATTGATCTCAGCATAAATTGCAGGAATAATTTAGCACCTGTCGTAGTATTTATAGTATCTGATGTTCATACCTAAAATTTTATGTCAATTAATGTGACGATTTGATTTCGCAAAACGTTGTCATTAATAGTTGTCCCACATTCGGGGTTGCGTTGAAACTCGTGAGAAAAATATTGTTAAAATTTTGAGTTGAAGATTTAAAAGTAGTTTTTAGCCAACTAGGCTGCCCAAAATGGATTTAAGCGCTATCGTACGCATGTTCATAATCAATAATAGTTAATTAATTATTAAAATTTTAATTAGCATAGT
Source organism: Ischnura elegans (assembly GCF_921293095.1). Classification (NCBI taxonomy): domain Eukaryota; kingdom Metazoa; phylum Arthropoda; class Insecta; order Odonata; family Coenagrionidae; genus Ischnura; species Ischnura elegans. The sequence goes on from NC_060256.1 coordinate 14,441,100, forward strand.
AATTCATGGAAGGTTTCCTGCTATTTCTTTTGAATGGAAAGTTTTTGGAAATACGTATCCAATTTCAATTGATAATTAGCCACACCATTGGATACAGAAGAAAATTACAAAAAAATTCATTTATACTAGTACCGAGTATCTGTTTGTACTTAATGTAACCTTCATTCATCCGTTCCCATTGTGAAAAATAAGCTTAAATTCCATATGGCTTGACTAGCGTATACATGTGATTACCAAAGGATTCATCGCTATATTGGAACAAAAATATTTGGAATATAGGTCGCCCAAAACATACCTGCAGAAAACATCCAAAGCATTCTTAAAGTACATGTTTTTTCGGTGAGATCTTGCTTTTGTTCAGCTTTTGCGCACAGGGTGGTGTAAGTAATTCTTTCCTCCCTCCTCTTGGTCTGGTCCAACTCATCCTTACGGTCAACTCGTTAGTCTTTCCGTTCTTAATTCTCACCCCCGTGGTGCACTGAGAGCACCCTCACAGCCTCCTCTGCGCAAAAAAAATATATCCCCTCTCCCTGGGTGTCCTTTACGGAGTTCCTCGCCTGAAAAATCTTCAGAAAAAAAGTGGGGAAGTACGAGGCGCTCTCTCGTTGTATGTTTTTCGCTTCTGACCCTCCCGGGAATTCTTTTTTCCTCGTGCCGTATTTGTATTCCGTAGCGTGCGAGAGAGTTCCGAGGGGGTAGGCGGGCCGGGTTGGGGGAGGAAAAGGGTTTGTTAAGAGGGCGAATTTAGGAGGAAGCAGGTGTGGATTGGGGAGGGGTAGCTAGCTATTGCTGTGCCAACCCCGGGCAGGGAAGAATGAAAATCTATGCACCATTCTACGTACTGCGAACTTTTTCTTGTATTTTATAATTATAACGTTTTCTATCAACTCACTATGTTGTTTGCCTTCATGCCAGGATAACCATGAGAACAAAACACAAATGGTAATATCCACAATTTCATTCAAAACTCTGCAATCGACCATGGTTTCAACATATTATGTCATGGACCTTGAAAATGGCATAATAGGTCGAAACCATGGTCAGTTGTGGAGTTTTGAACAAAAGTACGGAAATTGCCATTCGTTTCCTGTCACCATAGATATATCAAACTTCCATAAAGTCAAACCTGAATCGATTTAAACGTTTGTCCGGATAAAATCTCGGAACTGATTTGGACCCAATTTCCGATTAGCTATCAAGCTGAAATTTTTAGGATATTTAAAAACCAGATGACAATACAGTATCCTTATACTTTGATAATGATTTTAACTGTATCTCGATTGTAATTCAGAATTAAAGTTAAATGTGGAGATCATTTTTAAAAAAAGGCCACGAAAATCCGATGGCGACGCTGCGACCATTCAAAGGAACGAATATATTAGGGAAGTCCTCTGAAAAACCACAAGTAAAATGTTATTTGACTCTACCATTTAAATTTTGGCCTATATACATCTACATCATGAAATGATTTTATGCTGACTTACTAGGCGTGAAATATTCAGGAAAAGTATTGAAAGTAGTAATAGTATATCTGGACTGAAATCACGTGATTTGAAGTGGACTGTATGATAGCATGCCCAAGAAATGAATTACTTAACAACGTTAGGTGTACGACTTCATGTAATGTGTAGAGCGTTAATAGCGAAGTAGTTGCTGGCGTCTTGAATCCGATGTTCCTCCGATGTCTTTATATTAGGAGCTGCGAGAGTGAGCTGTGAGCAACGTGTACACCCAAGAAAAAAGACTTCACGAGGTGGTTAGCCTTCTTTAGGCCATAATAGAAATAGTAAAAGAAATTAATATTTAAAATTCATACAACTTAGTTCTCGAGGATAAATAACCCCCCACGATATATCTTACATTTAATTATATTAATCCGGAATTATATAGATCCGTTAAAGTGATTCAGAAAGAATGCATATTTAGGAATCAGTCCTTGGCATTCAAAGAAATTGTGGAAAATCAAGTCAAAGCTGGAAATCGTTCTGTGATGATGATGAAATTCGCGAAAATAAAGCAGACCCTTATCAGTTCGATTAGGAAATGCTAAGGACATGGATTTAAAATTCAGGGAAATATATATAATTTCAAATAGGAATTTCGGAAATAGTAATTTGATAATGACCCTATCTATTACGAGATGGTGCATATTGGATCGTTCACGCAGGCCCGAAATTGCGTTTCATTTGGAGAATTCGGCAGAAGGAAGGTAAAGGTAAGTCAGGCCGAAATAATTGTCCTCATTCAGACCTCGTTTGATCATAACTTTTAACTTAAAAAGTTTCCCGCTGAGGAAAGGAATTGCTCACAGTAGTGTAAACAATAAAGCAAGGCCCAACCACAAGACCGAGGAGTGGTACGAACCTGGTGACACGCTAGATAAGAGTTCCTGACGCCATTAACTTTTAATAATGATAATAATTTCTGTAATTCTAATAGATTCCACGAATAACTAGAATTTTATGCAAACATATTAAGCAACTATGACTTTGACTTCGAATATTTTATTGGAGGAAATATTTACTACGATCGTTTCTTTTCCTTTTCTATAATATAGAATATCCAGCATATCTTTTTTTCCTTGCTCAAACCCAAAGTAGCCTTTGATTATGGAACTAATGGAATTAACCTTCTATCTACCTCCTACTTCATAAATCTCGGGGAAATACATATTTTCTTATCTCTGGGTGTAATATCTGGAATTACTGCGGTTATTTATACAAAATCCTAATCTCCTGTATTTCCAACGAATAACTATTTAATATTTACCTCAGTGAACACTTTCTTCAATAAACTAAATTTATTTTAATGTATGTCATCGCAAATCATCTGGAAAACATTCGTCTAATTTGTCTTCTTCCGAATTATGACTGTTTTATGTCATTGTACTCATTTTTGTAATATTTAACATCGGTAGAATATTTTTTGCTTCTTATTTCCAAAAAAGTTGTGACATGTATAAGTATTTTTGATTTTTATTTCTTGAGTAGAAATCGTTACATGATTTTTTATTTTTTCCTACGGGGAATCCCGGAGCATATACAAATTTCATTCATTCATCACCTGGATACCCACACGAGATACGAACCCGTAACCTTCGGTTTGGTAGGGGAGAATTAACCCCTCCGCCACTGAGGCCACCAAAATCTGCGACAGGGTTAAAAGGCTACCGATGTTTTTTTGTTTTAAGAAGTAGACGTCGCCGTAGTTGGAAGAGGTAGACGATGGATCGAAAAAGGCAAAAAAAATCAGCTTTATTTATTTTAAAGACAATAGTGCAATCGACTTTGAAAAGTAATTGGTCAAAGAGCTCATCCATGATGAAAATTAAACAACACATGGTAATTTCCGCGGTTGAAGGTATAAGTCCACTACCAACCATGGTTTCGACCCTCTGTGTCTTTTTTTGAAGTCATGACATAGGTATTAAAAATGACAGAGTATCAATACTATGGTTTGTAGTGGAGTTAAAAATAAAACTGTGGAAATTTGCCAGTTATTGTTTATATTTAATCATGGATAAATCGCATTTCCTCCACGTCTAGCGGGAAACGATTTCAAAGAGCTCATTGTAGACGTCTATTTCATTTCCTCTAAACCTTTACTCTCATGTACTCAGTGGTTATTTAAGCAATGGGAATCGTTTATAGTTTTCGTAGAGTGGAGGCTTGCAGGTTTATTTATCGTCCTTCCAAGAATTCGGAAGTATTTTGAATATTTGACCATTACATTTTCATTGGCCTTTAGGAAATGAATATTCTTTTGGCTCATTTGGAGTGTTATATGATTATAAACAGTATTTCCTGGAACCGAAAGATGCAAATTTAGTTCATTAGAGCTCTACTGGTTGTTATTTTGCGTGAAAATTGCTTGAAATAGCACAGAAATGTTTGGAGAAATCACTCAAGGGTTTACTTAAAATTATTCCATGGGTCAAGCAAACAGGAACGCACGAGAGCCACATATGTTGACCTTACAATCGTGTTTTTCATTTTTTATGTTGAAATATTTTTAATGAAAATGTTTTTATTGAAACATTTTTGAATGCAAGAAGTTGCGTAGTAAAAATATTGCTGGTTTAAGGGTTCAATTGAATATTTAAGACAATATAAATTCATAAATTGATGTAATGGTAATGCGATGTAGAATTTTAAGATTTTTAAGCATGAAATATTTTGAGGAAATTTTTTAATGCATTTTTTTGAGAATATTTATGCATGGAGCAATAAAGTTGCACTTCATTCTCGTACAAAAATATTGAAATAAACTCTTTGCAATTTTTCCTTGATCATAAATTTCCACGATTTAACTTCAATTCCAACCTAGGTAGGTCAGAATCAAAGTTAAATATTGCTTTTAAATCAAGTGCAATAAATTTTATGATCCTGGAAAAATTGCAAGTGTTGACATCAGTACGGAAAATTTCCTTTCCACCACGCTTTGCTCTTCTGATTTTATTCGTACTAAAACCATCCATATCCTATAAAGCTATCCATAACCTTTTCACATGTCCTTTCCCCATGTCAATTGATGCGGCTTGCGACGTAATATTTGACTGTAGGTAAAAAAGCTTTAGCTAGAGTTATTTGTACCATATTTTTAAATCTGATTCTTAGGCGTTATTTTCTGATGAAAATAGCCCATGCCTTGTGTGTGTATCTATATGCTTTCGTGTAACACTTTGTGTTTTCTCGTCGAATCTCTTAAAGTCTCTGTGCTCAGCGAGAATGTTTAACCTACGTGACCTATATATTCTATGATTCTGGCGTGTTTAACGCTTGGAAAACAAATATGTACGAGGGATTGAAGAGAGGAAGAACAAAGCACTTTGTCCCACATTTTGCGCGCCCTGCTTGCTTAACGAATGAACTTTGCTACCTCCCATAGTGATACAATATGCGTCTCGGAAAGGGAGCCTCTCTCTTTTATTACATATATAATTTTTTTTCGCAAGTCCTGAATCCCACTACCCTTGTCTTTCCTTTCATTGCTAGGTTGGGACAAAACTATGCATGCGTTTGTGCTCGTGTTTATTTGAAAAATCTTGCCCAGGGCGAGTCAGCCGAGAAAGTTATTAAAGAGCAAGGATAAAACAATGAAGAAGCGCGTAAGTAGGTCTGTGTTTTCGGATGGAGGTCAGGAGGGTGGGGATGTACGTAGCGCCTCTGCCGGCGTTACGTGGAAATTGTATGTGGGAGGGGTGTATTGAATTTACATTATTTAGATTCGATGAATTTGTGTATGGAAGACATTGCTATCACTCCGATTGCCCAAGACGAGATGCGGAATTAGGGAATATCTGGGATATCACCCGTTTCATGAAGTGATCGGCGGGTACCTTCTTTGACGTCAAACAATGTTACGTCAGCATATAAAATAGGCCTTTAGCTGGCAGGAAATCAGTATTAATTTTAGAGAATTTATTTTTTTAATTATCCTGGAAAACTTAGATGTAAAATTTGGTGGATGGCGAGGATGTTATATCGGGCGTAGAAATCGCGAGCAAGTTTACATGTTACATCATTCCTTTTGAGATATTTTCAAAGACTCTGTCATGAATTGACGAATTATTAAGTATGAATTGCAAACTCGTGACACGACTCTTTGATTGCATAAAGAGTTATCACGCGGAGAACTCCCGAGCAAGATGCTGTGATGTAGTGTGAAGTTTTAGACATTCCAATCTTACTTAATTCTCACTCCTCGTAAGTTATTGGTATAGACACCGCGTGCTCGTGATTAGCTTAGTTTGCCGGGAAAGAAATAAATCCTATAGCTAGTATATGGTCATTTCATTTTGGATTCTTTTGTGAATTCAAGCAACTTTTTGATTTGTCAAGAAACTTTTTTGATTTTTCAAGTTACTTTTCAAGTTTAAAAATAGCATCTGTATGATTTTGGACACTTCTTCTCAACACTAGGTATTTCATTGGAGGCCTTTTCCTTACTACGGAAGGCGAGGAATGCCTTCGAGGCAATGGAATGACCCCAGGAGCAGCCAGCAGACACTGATGCGAACTCCGCGGTGGGTCCGCATAAATATTTAGATGATAATTTCGTCCGACCCGAGCTCCAGGTTATATCCTCATTCATATCCTGTCGGAATACCTGCGTCATTTTTTTTAAACTTTTTTTCCAGTTCACCTTTTCCACTCTTCCGCTTTCCGTGTGGTGATTGGACCTGGTAACACCTACAATACCGCTGACTTCCTGGTACCGTATTTCACGGACGAAATCAATTTTTTTCTCATTATTTTTGTACGTCAGAGCGAAAATAGAAATATGCATTGTTAAGTTAGGGAGAAAAATGGTACCGGGGAGATCACTAGACATTTATTTGAAATATATCACGATATACTTCCATTTTAAGTAGGCAATCCAGAAGCCAAAAACTGAGTTATTTTTTGCGCGAAGACATGGCTTACTATCTCAACAATGGTACCGAACTTGGTCACTTGAAATTATTCCTAAGTAATTAGATAAAATGAGAAAATTCTAGAAAATAATTCAATTGCGTAAGTTTCATGCTAAAATTCAGCATGATAGCATTGTTCCACGGATTAAATTATTTTACATCCGCGTAGCATGATTTAATCGTTGCTGACTCAATCTTTTGGGTATCCGTCACGATTTTTTGGGTAATAACGACTTCGTAATTTAATACACAAAGTTTATTAAAATCAACTCATTTCGACACATATTGTGTCGATGTCAGAGGATTGTATTTTTCAGTGTGACATAGTGATTATCGAAACCGTTCGGGTAATAAATCCGTTGTGTGGATATGACTGTTTTTTATCACTCCCACTAGCATTCCACATTGTATGGTTTCTTTATTCCTTGATTTTTCCACGCTAATGTTAAATTGTTATTGCAAATTTTTATAATTTGTGGATGTTACTTTGCTTATATTATTTGATAATCGTTATCTCTTATACTTGGTTATTTGCTAATATGCTGAGTTTTATATAGGAAGTAATTGAATACTAGTCGCAATGACTATGATGCAGGAATAACTATAAGCAGTAAACAGCTCTTCTTATTTGGTATACCACTTCGATGTTCACTTATGCATCGGTCGACTCTGAGTATGTAACAAGAATATAAGGAATTTATAAAACTAAGAAACAGAACGTTATAATAGTAAGCAATAGTTAATATAATTTTCTATAAATCATCCTTAAAACTTTCACTGCATTTCGCTGATATTACTTCGCCATGTTGAATAAATCTTCATGATTTGCAAGAGGGTGTATTTTATTGTACCTATATGGTATTGAGTTTCTCTATTTGATGAATATTTTTCCTTTCTTATCTTGAAGATCTTTTTATTTAAGCTGTTGCAATCATAAACATCCACACCGCTGTCATAAGAGCCGTATTCCAAGCATTCATTCGCAAGAAATTCAATTATTTTGACGAAGAATCGCATTGCTTGTGAATCCTGGGCTTGCTTTATTTAACGCTCTTTTTCTATAAAATTAAATTTTTTTCGACCGATTCTTATCCAAAGGGGGAATATAGCCTGGGACTGGCCCAATATTCACCGCTTTCTTAGCATTATTGGTATTTTTACACTGTTTCATATATTACTACATATTATCCGTTAATTTTGAAAAATTACCATGGCCGAGGCAGTTTTTAATAAAATGGAAAGCAATGAAACCGTACACGGTAGTATTTGCAAAGATTTCGAAGTAATATAAGTCCGTGGTTCGATTCCTATATCAGTGGATTTTTCATTATGGTAAATGCATTTAAATTTCACCGCCATTCTTGAGGCAGGCATGAAAAATATCACACTAAAGCCCGGGTCCTAAAGTAAAGATTTTGGGCGAGGAAATTACATTGATTAGTCTAATTTTATGCCACCATGTATGTATATAACATTCTGTATGCTTGAAAAACATAATAATGCAAATAAAGACTCCACGAAGAAATAAATAAGGATTTTATTGTTGAATACGTAGTTACGTAGCTCTTTTTTCCCCTTTTTCCGTTTCGAAAAGGTATTATCAATGATTAATCAATCAATAACATTTATTTTGATAAGATTATTCAGTTGAATTCTCCTTCACTCATTCATTCATGCAATATTTGTTAGTACCCAAGCCTCACCATTCAGTTTAAACTTTTTTCAGATGCAGGTGGTATCTATCATTAATTGTTACCATTCAATTACATGGTGTTTTGCGTTACATTTTCTTTCAGATAAGTGTACTTTTTTACTCTAGAAAGCATGCCTTAAATGAATCGTTACAAATATTAATTACCTGGGATAATATCCCGCGATCTATGAGAACGAAAGAAACTGAATGATGATAACTGTCTCCCAATTTTTATCAGTTTCATTGTTATCATCTCTATAAATTTTTTGATGATGTTTTTCTGTGCCATGAGACATCCAAAACTTTGCGAACCATTTTCAACTGCTTTATAAATTTAAAAAATTGGTAATCGTATTACCAGCAAATGCATAGTAGGTAATTTATTCCTGGAAAAGAGGATCGTGTGCATATCCTCTGGATGCTAAACCTATATATGCTAAAAGGGTACTGACTAGATTCTAGGATATCCTCCGCGAGAGTTAGTAACATCTTATTCCTCCGGTAGAATGCACTTGCATAGAGATATCCCTCTTAGGGTCGAATCTCTTGGCTTACTGCAACATCCAAGCTCAAGATTCCTTCTTGTTTACGTGCACTGTATTTTATGTGTCCCTCTGTGCACGCCTGCACTTGGACAAATATTTTTAGCCTGTGAACTCAGCTGCTTCTACGTATCCCCCTCTCGTTGCAATGTAAATCAGATGTTCCCTTTGTTGAGCGTTATTTACGGTTGGACCGTAAGGCTGAGCTTAGCCGATGGTCTAACAAAGGGACATTTGAATTTCCTCCCCAAATGCGGACATGGAAAACCACATTGGCTAGAAGAAACGCGGCCATTAGCCAGCACTTGGGGAAAATCTCCTTCAGCGGGTTAAGAGTAGTGACCCGTTTTTTTTAGTGTTATGTTAATGGAAACATCTCTAATTAAAATATTGGTGGTGTCACATGCCTCGAAAAAGTATTTCCCAGGAATCTTTAAGTGGCATAACCACTGCTCTTAAGTTTGGCATCAATTTAGGGTAGAGCTCCGATTACATACAGGATAAATTTTTCGATGAATTGCTTGCCGAAATTATAATGTCCATATTTCACATAAACGATTTAATCGTATTCATTTCGAACAGAACCGGTGTGTAAATTTTCTGAACTTCAATATTTGTACGAGAAAACCTTTTTTTCATGACACGAGAGGAAAACCGGAATATTTTAAGAAAAGAAAATGTGGGAAGAAGATACTTTAAAGATACATATTTATTTTAAAAATTCAGTGATGTAAAACTTGTCACGAATTCTGTCATTCACAGCTGAATATTTAGGAGAATATATAGGAAACGATTTGAATACTAGATACTATTTCCTTCTCTGGCAACAAGGTTGGTGAACATTTGGGAAAAATATGGAGAAAAATGAAACCTTCCTGCAATGGAGTCTCTAGAATTTTCAACCATTTCTCTCAGGTAATAGTAATTATTTACGGTGTGTTTTGATAAATATTTATTTGTATACATTAGTAGATCGTTGGAGGAATGTGTGGTATAAAAATGAATCACACCCACTATGTAGAGGTTAGATTATTTGTAGGTCTGTTTTCTTTTGTACTTACTCCTAACATTATGCCGAGAATGTTGGAAAATTCTTAGAAAAGAATAATTCGTAATGAGAGTTATAGTATTGAATGTTTACATATGCATGACAATTTTACCCACATTTTTATTTATTAATGGTCTTCCTCCCTCGTTATGAAAAAAACTTTTTATTGAAGTTGAGAAGTGGAAATCGAAAAAAAACTGTAGGTAAGTATTGAAATTGAGAAAAAAATACTGGTTATGCTTGAAAAAAATACGATTAAAAATTAATAATGTTGAATAGGACAATTATAATTTCTACAGAACTTTTCAATTTCCTACTACTATAATACATGTTCAATGTAGAAAGTAACATATTTTCATCAACCGCACATGGTACCCAAATTTTTTTTTAATCAGGTGATATATTTAATAATTTTCCTTTTAGTTTAGAGGATTTTGTGGATCCCTTGAGAATCGTTTCATTTCTAGAAGTTACTGTTATCAATGCGGTGGGCGGAACGTCTTGGCCGTGACTGTTTTTCATTCTTGGTCCCTTTGTGGCGTTGTCCTTACACGGAAGCGACCTCCCTCCGATAGCCGCAAGGTTGAATCGCAAAGCAACGAGTCCCAGGCGGTCTACTCACTGGTCCTTGCATGCAGTGATAAGACCTCATTCTACTACCTCCCTTTCTTATCTGGTGCTTTATACGAGATTGATAAGAACAATTGCACTGTGTCTCCTGCAAAAAGACTTACCTTGGTGCATGGCTTATTCCCAAAAACCTTGTCCGAACTATTTTAGATTCCAGGTGGTTTAAACTTTTTTTAAATTTTTTATGTACTCGCATTATTCGTTTTTATTTTTTAAATGTCATTGTAAGTGAAACATATCGATTTCAGAAAACAAATTGCTCTTCAGACAATTCTCATAAATGGGAATGCATAAAAAATTTCATAATATTATTTATAGATCCTGAAGTGCATTTGATTCCATTTGAAATTAAACCTATAAAAATTATGTGAATTTTATTTTCAGACGCAGGAACTGAAAGTAGTCTATGTAATGCCTTTGGGAATATGCTGCTATCAGTTAAATGTGAGATTAGTTGTTCACGAAATAAATGCTTCTTTTTTTATCTTTTTCTTTGAATTTCGAATTGAATTCGCAGCTTAAGACCTGTTTGGAGGATTAATTTACTGTGATGGACAATTTTGAGCGATTTACTTGAAAATACGTTTCTTAGGTTTTCTACAGGGTCTTCAGTATTACGCCCATGTGATGGCCGTTTCTCCTGATTTTCAACACTTTTTGAAGTGAACGAAGAGCATTTTCAATGATTTTAATTATTTTTTTGTTTTATAACTGAAGGAATGATCACGGTTACGGCGGAAACGCTTCGATTTATGATTGAAGAAAAAAATATGCTCCAAAGTTGAAAGATTTAGTTTTTTTCAGTTTTCTTCTCTACGCAAGCGTATATTGTGGAACTTTGACAACGCAAGAGGACTATTTTATCTGTGCTTTTAGCGAGAAAATTGGATATCGATAAATCCTGGAAGTGGCTGCGGGGAATCAACCATTTTATGGATAAACGGCGCTTTTTTCTCGATTGATGGAGGTTATCTTCCAGCGAAACAAAAATTGGAAAAAATTGAAGTGTTCTTTAAACTGAAAAAATAAACGACTGCTTACTGAAAACAAGAACGTGTAATAGTTATAACGTAGATTGATATATTAGAGATATAGCTAACAATTTTGCAGTATGCATACGAATTTATCAGCCATATCTATGGCACTCGATGATTTAGAATTCGTCTAGAGGGTAATAGGCTCTTATTCTGATAAATCTTGTAGGATTTATGAAGATCATTCAAAGTAGTTTATCATACGAATCTGGTTCTACAATCGTTTTAAAGCTCTGAAACCTTTTGATCGGAGTCAATCACCATTCAAGTATTTTGACTGAAGTACCTTTCGTACCATATTTTAAATCTTGTCTCTTGCTAATTGGAGAAAAAAATCATTATTGTGATATTTACCTCTACAACATGTACACATTAAACTAATTTTATGGCACGAAGAATAAAATGTTTGTGAATATTTGAGTACTACATTAATTCAACATTCGTTTTTAAGTTTCAAAGTTTTTCAGAATTTCTTTCGTGGAACCTACTTTTTTGAAAACTGTATTTTGTACATATTTTGTTTTATGCAATATAAAAATTAAATGTGCAACAATGATTTATAATATTTATGTGTACTATTCTCAAATATTGAAAATTTTGTACTCTTCTCAAACATAAGCTGTATAAATTCCAGTCGTACAGCCGAAGAAAAAAAATCTGGATCTTTCGTTAAAAATTAAATGCCATAAAAGAAGTCTTCCATCATGGTTATGGCATATCAATGGTGCCCTACATTGAAACCCTCTATTGCTCGGTAATATAAATTCGTATAAGATAAAAGGTGACAAAGTGATTTTTTCAGTATTTTTATAAGAGACCCAATTGAAAACAATATAGTTCTCTCCATATTTTCCGGGTCAACTGCGTCGAAGTTGGTTTCCGATGACGTTTTGTAGCTGGCCACATCTTCAGAACAGGTCACCGATAAGAGCTGCAATCCAGCGCTGCGGAAACCTAAAACAGAAATCAAACTAATATAACCAACCCAATATTACGGCATCAAACTTTACCGAAAATGAAAAAGGGATGTGTCACCCTCTTTTTCGCTATAAAATTCTGTTAATTCTCTATTCAAAATGCAGGTACATGTTAACAATGAGGAAGTGCAATGCGGAGTGGGAGCGAAAAGTAGTATTCCGCAAACCCTGAGGAGAAGATGGGTTAACTTGATAGGTATGATGAAAAAGAAACGTAGAAGAAGAGGGGGAAGGGAAGAAGGGCAAGGTACGGCACTGAATGAATTTCATAGAACAGGCTGTAAAGGATGTAAAAGAAATGAAATTCGTCGCTATGAAATAACTAGCGGATAGAAGAGAATCATGATATATTTTTTAACGTTTCTGAGATGTTACTGATCAGTAAAATCTTTTTCATTCGTTAAATAATTTAAGAGGAGGGAAAAATGCCCCTTGCGTATTTGGACATGTGCACATATATTTTTTCAATGAGCGAAAATATCCGAAATACACAGAAACACCGCTATTTTACTGATAGCAATCGCGTTATCATTCACCCATATCCTGAGTAAGTGCAATTTAGGAATCGAGCATATAATACTTTAATTTAGCAACATTTTTATAGAACCCTTTTATTCGAATTTATTTATACTTTTCCCTGTTTGTTTTACAAATGACGCAGAAGTATGTTTGAGATTATTATCGCGCCGCTAGAAATGCATAAACTTTGCCGGATAAATAAACTGAAAAATCGATAAAATCCAGCTTCCAGCCTAGTTCTTTCGATGACTGCCCATAAATTTTCAGTTTTATTTTGTGGCGAAAGGGTGAGAGGACAATAACGTAGTGCTCCTTACCTTGACGTGTTTTTTCCTCTGCGATCCCAGCATGAGCGCCGAGGATGGCATCAAACCTTTACGAGTCCGATTCTTATGGAGAAGAAAGAGTAGAAACAGGTTATGAAACAAAGGGGAGCCAATATCTTTGATATAGATCGCAGCCATGGTTGCTCTTGTTTATTGCCACGAGAAGAGAGGTGGGAAGAACAGAGGGACGGCCGCGTCTTCAAAATTTCACACAAATACATTTGGCATTTGTAATTGAAACAAAGTTTCATCAGCCACAGATGTTGACGAACAAGATCTTTTGAGGCCAAAGCGTAGAAGTATTGTACACCATTTTCTTCATAAAGGGCTAATCTTTTTAACGAAAGACCACCAGATTTTTTATTCGGCCTTACGCATGGCATTTATACAGCTCAAGTTTTGTAAACTTAAATGAAATTTTAATGCGTGAAAAGAAGAAAATGTTAGTTTAAATAGTTTTAAAAACACATTGCTACTTTTAAAAGTACGTACAAAAAAACATACAATATCGCAAAAGAGTTCCAAAAAGTACATCCTATGGAAAGTCACGCACAAAAAAACAATGAAATATTTATTGTTGTATTCTTAGGTACACTGAACCTCCTTAATTACTGAGATTCAGATTCAACCGTAAAATCGAAAAGCATATTTATTTAAATCAAAATAATTGTCCTTATGCTCAAATTTACTTGAAAGCAACATTGCCACACATTTTAATGTGCTTATATTTCCTCTATTTGTGCGACACCGTAGAAGTTTGCATACCTTTAAAAATACTAGCATAGAGGTTGCGTTTAAGCGAGAAAGGAATTTAATTCACAGCTATAATTGGTGTCTTCTGAAAAGTGAACCCATTTTGATTCTTACATGAAGTGATCAAGGATAGTTACTTATTTCATATTCTGTATTTTTTTGAGTCTGACGTTGATTATACTAATTGCCACCTTTTATTTTTCTTGTGAAATTGCTGCATAAAAAATTATCGCAACTTTACTGACATAAATTCATAGCGTTTTAGAAAAAAATATACGACGATAATAAGGTGCTCGTGAATAATATTTTATGGAATAATAGTTTTTTTTTGGGATTTAAGTGCAAAACGTCGGTTATTTTCAGTAACACACAAACGTCATATTAGTGCTCTAATTCTTTGTTTGGTAATCCTGCAATTAGAATTAAAACCCTACTTATGTTAGCTAGTTGTACGTGCGTAGCCATCAAAAGCAGTGGTGCCGTTAAAAAAGGGCCTATTTCTCCACTTAGCCCCTTATGCCCCCGGCGTCCTCAGCAAGAAACTCGTCGGAAGCATGAGGCCTTTACGATCCTGGAATCCTAGGATGAAAGTCTAGTCTTAGACGATGAAATGGGAGGCTTCTCCATGGAAGCAAGTAGGATTTATTCCTTTCAATTCATTTTGAGATTTTGAGTAATAGAATGCCTTCCTTAGTGTTGTAGAATGGAGAATAGACAAAAATGCTTGACTTCATGACTATCAATTACAAAATTAAATATAAATTCAAAATATTAAATAACCAACTTTGTACACTAGTTGCCAACTCAATTCACTAATAGTGAAACGAAATCTCAGAAGAGGGAGATATTTTGGTAAAGAATGACGCACCAGATGATTTAAAATAGGGAAGGAAATTGGTGACTTGCCACATTCTTCACCATTTCACATTAATGCCTAGCATACTTTAGCATCAATAAGCTAAAATCTTAACTTACGGATCCAAACTTAATACATTAAAGGAATAGTATAGTCCATTTTAATTTGTGGAGGATTTTATATATTTCTCTGCATGGCTTGGTCCATTATTTTGGTTTAGTTTTATTAATTAAACCATTATTTGTGATACTGAGTTTTTTAAAACCATTTTCGATGAGAGTGATTGGTGATTACCTACTGCACGCCGATGATTCGAAACGGTTGTCTCTTTGTTCAGGCTGTCTCTCGGCAACCGTTCAGCTCCAGAAGAAGCCAAAATTTGTGAATGATGTATATTCAAGAGCCTTCTAGTGTAATATGGCATGTCATGAATTTCGTCCCCTACATGAAATGATTTGGTGACTCATGCTTTACAAAATAATCCCCCTATTTTGAGATTCCATTTATTTACTGCAGTCAGTTATTTCCACTATGTTGCAAATTGTGGACAAAGAGGGTGATGTAACAACTCGAAATATAATTTTATTTTGTTATTGATATACGTGTAGTTAGAAAATATACCCGACTAAAGTTGCTTTGCTGTGTGTTCGTAATCTTACTAAGGGTTTGCAACAGCGCCACGAAGACCATATCTCACTCCAAATCAATGGAAGTATATGCATATGTATTATTTTATGAGTTGACCCCAGATTATCGTAAATCTCATTTTCGTGCGTAAACTAATTTCTGAATTGATTAGGGCAGCTGTAAACAATTCCTTCATTTCACGAGGAACGAGAGAGAAAACAGCAAAAAAAACATGAAATCCCTCGCTTTGCCATATTTTCCGTACGTGGTATTCCCGACGGAGCTCCGTGAGGGGAACATCAAACCTTTTACGATTCCAAAATCCCAGTCCTTCTGAGGACGCGAGAGAGAGAGGAGGGGGTCTGTTGGTTTGTCGGGGAACAAGCGGGACACGAAAACCCGGACGTTACCTCCGGCGAAGGACTGTGGGGACGAAGAGAGAGAGCTGTGAACAAAAAATAAACACCGGAGGACCTTGATCCTAAATATTTTTGCGACTTTAAGGCGGCGCTGAAGCCGGTATAACTCCTCTTTCCCCTCTCCAGCCCATCTTCATCGCGCGTGCTACCGTCTACCGGCATATCCTTCTTTTATACGGGGACCGGAATTAGTAAAAAAATATATATATGTATATATATATAAATGAGGGAGGTCAGAATGAGGACGAGTAATCCTTTCCTTTTATGAAAATGAATCAAAAAATTCACGCCTCCGGGAAACTCATGAATAGGAATTACTCGGTAACATTCCGCAGGGAGGTGGGTACGGAGTTAACAACAGCGCAGGCGATGCCTTCCTCTCCTGATCCTCTTAAATATTCCTATTTTTCTCATCCTCCTCCTCTAGTTCCTAGAGAGGCGCGGAGGTTTTCTGGGTCTAAGACCGGGAGTGCGCCTAGGGGAATAGTGCTGGGGTTAGGATGTTGGGTCTTGTGCGGGGTGGCGGGGGAAAAGTATATGAACGAGGAATAGGAGAGCGTGGGCAGGCAGTATCTTCGTTACAAGAATTCCAGGTGCACCTTCACACCTCGCGCATTTCCCGGCGCCCCCTGCGAGGCTAAAGTTAGCGCTGGTTTGAAAGGATCGGAATTAATCCTCGTTCCATTTATGCCACTCCTTTTTCGTTTTTCGGCTTCTCGAATCTCTTTTTAAGTAATAGTAATATTTATATCAACAATGATAATGAAATGCAAAAAATTGTGCAGTTCCAGATGAATTTAATACCATGCGACCAAGGTTTCGACGTCACTCGTCATCATTTGGTACATTTCCATCGAATACACAGAATTATGACGTTACACGTCGATAATTAGGTCGTGCATTATTTAATTTTGTGGAATTATAATTTTTTTGCATTTCATGATATCAAGACGATTCCAAGAAGTCAGACCCTAAACAACAAATTATATTAGTAATAATGATAATAATAACAATAGTGTTAAAGACAATACCTAATTTCTGTATCATTACTTACAT
The DNA here is from genome assembly GCF_921293095.1 of Ischnura elegans. NCBI lineage: Eukaryota > Metazoa > Arthropoda > Insecta > Odonata > Coenagrionidae > Ischnura > Ischnura elegans. The sequence continues at coordinate 14,457,995 of NC_060256.1, forward strand.
ATCACTGCTTTATGTTATTTATCCATCAAAAGCTCTATTTATATATCTAGAAGACTTTTTGTTAATCAGTAATATGCCCAGTATTACGATTATAAGCAGTATTACGGTTTTTTAAATCTATGATAGTTTGAATTTTTAAGGCGCAATAAAAATATATTGTTATTAAAAACTTAAGCATGACAACGTGGAAAAAATGATCCGCCGTGAACTATCTAAGAAAAGCAATATCCATATAACTGATATTTAATTTAATTTTGTAATTGATAGTCATGTTTGACCATGGAATAGCGCCCCATTCGACGAGAGGAGTGATGGATTTGAAGTGTCTTCCCAAGGGCACACAAATCAGGGATCAGGCGACCTTTGAAAAATATCTATTACCCCATTCCTAATATCTTGCGATGGGCTACTATAACCGCACCATTCTTTTGTACTAACCTTTTATAACTCGCATTATTAATAGCCATTTAGCATTGTGCGGTGTAATTTACGCGGTCCCATTTTTAAGCTTACATTTTTGTGCATAAATTTTAAATTGCAAAATTATTGCCCCGGGCTTAAAGTTTTACGTTGGTTTGACCGTAGAAATGGCGTTGTGACTTCTTGGAACGAACTAAAATTCCGTGAAGATCGCAGGAAAGATGAGATGGGTCATTCCTCGAGGGAAACGTGAGGTAGGGATCCGAGGAAGAAAATGAAAAGAGCGCGGGAAGTGCATGAACAGATATTAGCCGCCGTCTACGTAATGTCACGGACTGCGAAAAACCAACGGACCTCGCTTCATCCCCTGGGTGGTTCTCCAGTCGGGAAAGGGGTCATGTTTCATGCGCTTTTACATTTTATCCTCGTATGGCTTGCACGTTTTTAAGGCGGTCGGAAAAGGGATATAGGAAGAGGATTAGCAAGGGACATTGTCCTACCTGAGGACCTTCTTATCCTGCCCGGCAGCATCGTTTGGGAAATGAATGAAGATGGGAAGGGTTAGGAGTTTCGGTTCATTTTTAGGATTCGGTTTATTTTATTTCATTCATGACTCTGATCCGATTCTTCACATTCATAATGAACGAGATCATAGGAATTCACGATTATATAGTTACAATTTATGAGCTAAAACCTCGTATTCATGAAGCATGTGTAGTAGATCCGAGAGCCTTGTTGATTTCATGCTACAAGAACTTACAATGAAAAAAGTACAGTGAAACATCGGTTAGCGAACGCCTCTGATAACGAAAAATTCGGATAACGACCAAAAACTTAGCTAAAAATTTGCCTCGGATAGCAAACAAAATATCGGTTGTCGAACAGATGTGTAGCGGCCATGTTTGTGTACTGTGCTGTGCGATCCCAAATGGATACAAAGTAATACAATGTATACAATAATAAGTCTACAAGTAATAAAATACCTATATGCCCTGTAACTTTCATATAATAGCGAGACAATAGGAGCCAGGAGCCAATTATTTCTATTACCTTTATTTCTTTTGGGGAAAATTGTTTCGGATAGCGAACATTTCGGATAACGACCAGCTTTCTGGAACGAATTGTGGTCGTTATCCGAGGTTCTACGCTATAAATTATTTTGAATATACACCGAAGTAAGTCTAAATCAGTTCACGTCGATAAAAATGCATTACTTTCCGCAGCCATCGTGTAATTCCAATATCCAGCACGATTTTTAAAATATGTTAAAAAATATTAACTTTATTTCACCTAGTGCCTATGTCTCGTTCACGGTTCTCAAAAAATACGAATGTACTAAAATTTTGAATCCACTAAATATCAATGGCTCAGTAAGAACGAGTCACGTTTGGCAGATTCGGCTAACAGCTTAATCATTCGATTCTATACCAACACAACTAGTCCAGGAAATGAAGCTCATAAAAGTGAAAAACCTTGCAATTTTTTCAAACTGAATCGATTTGCACCAAAATTAGGGATTAGACTAATTATACCCCCTACTTCAAAATCTATATTATGCCGAAGGGCGCTTTTTATTTTTTAGGGGTGAAAACTACCCCTAAAACCTGGAAGTTAAAAAATTATTTTTTAAAGCTAAATACGTGTAAAATTTAGTTTAAATTATATGTACAATTATTTTTTTGTTTGGAAAATAATTTTAAGGTGTTTCAACCCATAATAATTAACCCTTATTGGGGGTTTATGTAAAAAAGAATTTTCAAACTGAATCGATTTGCATAAAAATTTGTGTTTATACTAATCATACCTCCTTTAAAAATTTTTTCAAACCGAATCGATTTGCATAAATATTTGGGATTAGACTAATCATACCCTCTTCTTCAAAATCTATATTATTCGGAAGGGCGCCTTTTATTTTTTAGGGGTGAAAACTACCCCTTAAATCTGAAACTTAAAAAAATATTTTTTAAAGCTAAATACGAGTAAAATTTAGTTTAAATTATTTGTATAATTATTTTTTTTTGTTTGGAAAATAATTTTAAGGCGTTTCAACCCATAATAATCAACCCTTATTGGGGGTTAATGCAAAAAAAATTATTTACCCTAAAAATAAAAATTATTTATCACATTGTATCTTCTTATTCACTTTCTTACTCCTTTTATTATGCATTCACTTTTTTCTCTCATGATTTTAATTACAGCACAGAAAAGATATAACAATTGGATAAACAGAACAAACTTCGCCATGGTGACATAAACAAATAAATGCACATTTATGTAGACATTACATGAAACACAATCAAACGGAGACTGTATGGCTTCCAGTCTTCCCCCCACATGCATGCTCACAGGTCACTGTGAGCGAGAGCACACATACTCACATATGTGTATCTATGGGTCATCTTATGGGTATGTGTGTTTATTTTGTAGCAAATTTGAGTGTATCGTTAGCTTCTAACGTAAAGTACACAAAGTATATGCTGATTATGAGGAATATTATGCTCTGAATTGTGGATTTCGAATTTTTCGAAAATAAATTTGATTGGTATTTCAAACATAGCTCCTTTATTTTTTATGATAGAAAGTTCATTTAAATTGTATTTTGTAGAGTTTTTACTGACTACAAGTTCATGTGAATTAAATTTTTTTCGAGTCATTAATTTTGAAAGGGGAGGGATTTAAGGGTTTAAATAAGGTGGAGCTCCCTTGGAAATAGAGGTTTTAACTATCAATATCTCACCAAATATTTATTGTATAGAAAATAAAAACACACCAAAATATTAAAAAATAAAAAAGCTACAATTTATTACTCCTGCATTTTTTTCATATCTCTAGTTTTTTTGGAGTTATTTTGAAAAAAAGAGCATTTTTAACGAAATTGTAGAAAATGACTTTTCACTTTTTCCTCCTTTTTTTCAAAATTTAGCGTTGTAAATTAAAATAACTTCTAGGATCAATTAAAAATACTTAAATAAAGAGAAATACTGAAGGGCATTGATCAATTTTGTCTAGTGTGGTAATACGGTGTTGTTTTCAGTGATTTTTTCGTACAAAAAAGTAGGGACTGATCTTATTTTTAATCATAACTTGCTCAAATTTCATGATAAAAAATATTTTTTCTCATTATAAGAAAGTTTTTTAAAAACACTTTTAAACAGATTACATAATTTTTCCCCGAAAATTACATTTTTCCCGCTATTTGGTATTGAATGTTTCAAATTTAGCGTATGAAAACAATAGATAACCATCAACAAGTTGTAGCTCGGTCGGAATTGGTCATAAAGGAAATATAAAACAAGATTTGTATTTAATTTTGTACAAGCTACAGTTTTGTAATTCACAATTTCCTAATAAAATTAATACTTTTCAAGTTATTTGCCTATAATCGATTAAAATCGTTGATTTTTCCGTCAAAAAACTGTTACTTTCATTCGCAAATAACTCGAAAAATATTAATTTTACGCAAAAAATGGTAGGAACATTTTATTCTTAGAATTCATTTTTCTATCGATTCCTGTGGTCAAAATATAATTAAAATTTTCCACCCCCGAGATGGGGTGGAAACCACCCCCAGGGTAAAAGCGCCCGTCGGCATGATATAGATTTTGATTCTTGGTATATGCCCTACTTATTGTGAAAATTTCAAGAAAATCGATTCAGTTTGAAAAAATTGCAAGCCAAAACGCTTCATTTCCTGGACTAAACGAGCTACTCTAGATTTTGATTCATCATTCATCTACGTCGGCGAAATACTCCGCAAGCCATCTCAATAAGCGGGGCTGGTGTATGACACCAGCAGTTAAAAAATTGAAATGAAATGAGTATACGAAGTTCCGTCTAGCATTTATTTAAGTCCTTAAATGTTTGGTGGAAAAACAAACTCCGATACTTATTTTATTGGGAAAATATCTCTGCTAACTTATCGTTTCTGTCGGACCATAGTGGCGTTCTAATGTGATGTTCTCCGTGTCGGTATGAGAGATATCTATTCTCAATTGCTCAGGCAATCTAAGCCGAGCGCGCAGCCTCTTAGTTTTTAGCGGCTCCCATTTTAATTCGCTTGACGTATATCTAACGCTTTCTATACGAACCTAGCAGTTTTTAGCAAAACGCCCAGCTTTCCTTAAGATTTTATTCAGTTCAAGAGTTAAGACTTTCTGCGCTGGTTACCATGTGCTAGCAGCATATTCAAGGTGTGGCCGGGCGAAATAGCATCTCTCTTAGATTTGAAATAATGAATCCGTTCCATAGGATCATTGATTCATACCAATGAATTGTTCATTATGACCGTTTCATTCGTGAACGGCACAGCTTTAGCGGAGATGCATATGCCGTGACCTGACCCTGTGGAAGGGGCAAAGCAGGAGTGGAGTAGAATAATGGAGCCATAACCCCTACATATGCGCAATGACCCAAATCGGTTAGCAGCCCTTGATTTCAAGTGAGCCAACGCGAGATAGTAAAACTACATTTAAGGGTTAAAACCTCACTTTTTCTCATATACGTGGCCCAAGCCTTGCTATCCCGTCTGGTGTGTATATCATATTTTTTTCTCCCTTGACCCTCTTTCGCCATCTTTTTCTCTTTGAAAACATTACGAAACTGGGTTTTCTAGCGTCCAACCATAACGTTCTTGGAGGTTCACGAAAAGATTTCGCGAGTAATTAGTGCCGTCGCAAGATTGTACGGGATGGAGTTGGAATTGATGAGCTTTTAATTCCCGAGATAAAATCTTTGACTCCCTTTTTTAAATCCATTTTTCATTCCATACACCAAAAACTCCCGTGAATTCTAGTTACGGAGGATTTCTTTGTTTCTAAGCACCGCATTTTAAAGTGCGTCAATAAAGGCAAGGTGGAATCGTCATGAAATGGTGGGAGGGAAGCTTAAAAAAAAATTAAGGGAAGAACATTTTTAAGTACGGAGACGAAGAGGAGGCTCGTACATCAATCATCATAATATCAGCCGCTGTAAGTGGTTGGTATTTTCAATGCATAAATTGAGAATGCAATCATGGAATAATATGTAAAGCATGCCCGTTGAATTGTACCTGGCAACGCCGATACTCTAATTTTCTCTCGGATTTTTATTTCGGAAAATTACAAAACCCAGTTTCAGTAGTAATTTTCCAAAATTAATTTCGAGTTTTTCAACTTGATTATTTGATTATGACATACCTATATTACTTTCCCCTTCTGATTATGTACTACTGTTATTATCAACAATTTGTGGCATTGTTTTTCCCTTAAATGGATTACCCTAATAAAATCAAAATATTTCTCGTCACCTAGGATAAAGAAGGAACGCGCTCAATCGATATGGAAGCCGTAATCTGTGTATCATCTGTTAACAATGCCTGATTCCGTATTCTAACTTTTATTTTCATGCACTTTCACTTCATCCAGTCACTATCATTGAATTAGCCTTTAAAATATTGTGTAAAGTATGCTGGAGGCGCGTATCCGTTCATCTGTTACTCAATTCACAAATAGTTTCAGATTCAGTACCGAAGGAAAATATGAATAAATAGAAATTATGAGAAAAAAGATGATTTAATCATCGAGTATTAAGCATTTATCGAAAAAAGTCTCGAAACGAAAGACATGTTATCATTGACACGAAAGAAAACCTAAATCTACGTATCGATTGGGAAGATCCGATGCTATTAACACGCAGTAATTTAAACGTGTGAAATAATTCCTGTACATAGTTCCAATGGCAAAAGTCGTTGTAGCGTACGAAAAATTACTTTTCAATTTTTGTCACCCCCTTTTACCATAGTCTTATCTCTTAGTCTTATTCTCTAGTTCTTAGTCTTATAGTCTCTATAGTCTTATTCCAATTTTGGCCACTAGGTGTCACATACTTTGTTTTTATCCGCGAATAGAAATTACTGCTCTCAGAACAAATCTTGCCCTCCATAAAAACTATCTTAGGCTTATGACTAACGTAATAAACATAAAGTAAATTTTATCGAAGTAATCTTTTAGTTATGAGGAAGTCAAATTATACTTCTCTTGACAAAGTTTTAGAGCAGCAAAGCCCATAAAGGTCTACTCTTCGTAAGGTTTATATTTATTATTAAAACATGTTACTTATGAAATATTATTTAGGAAAAATTCGATCGTGAGTTTTTAAACGTAGATTGTCAATTATTCATGTTTATAAGTAGATTTTAAATGGCAATTTTTAGTCAACAAAATTATTGTGCTATCATTATGTTGGATTAAAGTTATAATAGGTTTGTGAAGAATTAGTTAAATGAGATATCCGACTTACGATTTAGTCTTTCACTGAATGACGGCGCGATATACAAGCTGTACCGGTGAACATCAAACCATTTACAATTATTGAAATAAAAAAACAGCGCATATGTAATGTTGTTTATGTAAAGCGTTGTCTGTGTTAAATAGAAACTTAAAATTAAATTTTGTACATGGTACTATAAAATATAAAACAATGGACGAATTAAATATAATTATTTCTTTTATTGGAATGTTAATTTATTTTTTGAGTTGCCATTCTGGTAGTTAGTATTATAATTATTTATTATTTTTTAACATTTTTTTATCCAACTATAGGAGAATGAAAAACAAATTGTAATATAGTTTTTCTTTTCTTTTTCGATTTCTTCATTATTATTATTTTTTGTGTATAATCAATTGAACCATTATTAGACATTAACCTTTGCTTAGGCAAAGATATAGAACAGACTCATAGAAGAGTAACCTGAAGGACAGTTAGTATGCAGTTGCGATACATGGATCGTAATCCCAAATATCTGTAGGTAGTGTATTATTTGTGCCCTTCAGCCCAGACTTGTTAACTACTAAATGGGAAATAAAGTTATTCATAGTGGAGAAAAGTGGAGTGAAAGGGGAGGAAAGACATGATATTTTGCTTGACGGACTGCGATTGGTTTTCCGGTGCAGTATTTTAAATGAAGAATAAAACATAATTTGCTGTCGAGAATGACGACGAGGAATTTGTGCGTGGATGCTCTTGGTATCACTTGCTTATTTTAGCGTGGTGATGAATGTGGATTGTGTTTTCTGCGAACAGAGAAGTGTGCATGTGTGCTTTTAGCTGCATTTATTTGTACCTTCCATGTGAGCGTCCATTTGTGAAATAGTTTTAAGTGAGTGTTAAGTTTGTTTATGTTATTGTCTCCTTTCTAGTAAATAATATTAATGGATTCTTCTTGGGCTTTGCAGTGGGTAATTGGATTCATTTCCTCCGTCGTTTGGGAGAAAGACTTGCTTCCTGTTTTCTAGGCGTGCTTATCTCACCCTATCAAATTTCACGCTTAACCTAATTGATCTTTGGTCGAGCTCAACAATTAAGTTTAGGTCGTCTGATTGGATGATGTTCATAATTTTCCTTTGGATTCATTTTTGTTCTTTCCTTATGTATTTTCTGCAATATACTATTCGATTTCAAGTATTTGTTAGATGAAAGACAGTAACTATCAGCAATGAAATTTTTTGATTTTGCCTTGTTTCGATGACTCCCTTCGTTAAATAAGATATTGAAAATATTTTTAAAATCTTGACTATTGATTTGATAAGTAATTTCAATAACATTTTTGCTGTAATCATTCCCATGTTGTCGTTATGGTGCACTGATTTTGATATTATTTTAATAATTAACAATTTTCTGCGCACAAACTTGCCTTATCGCTTAGATTTTTTCGTTGTTCTATGCTTAAGTATCGGATGGCAACAACACCAAAGAGTGCTCTTCTGGGGAGGCTAATTTCATTTTAATTATGTCTGATGTTATTGGTAAGCTCCGCGTTAGCGCTTTAGTTAGTTAGCTTACAAATAAACCCATAAAACTTCCTACATGCGATTCTTAATACACTTAAATACGTTGCTCCTTTGGTCATCATCCAGTGAAATATTTTATTCATGCCCCTGCTTGTTTCTTCAGAATGACTCGCAGCCGTACTTATAGATGGTTAGGAGGTGAGAATGTATTTATGTTCAAAATCTGCGAGCAACCTTGATATAAAAGATGACTCTTCCGGCGAAGATTATTTTTAGATTAAGTGATGATAAATAATCCATACAATGTCATTTCCTTTCGTTTCTTTCCGACTGTGGGGTTATTTCGACCGGGCTCAAATATTAACTAATGAGTGGGTTGACCCATTAGAGCATAAAGCATTCCAGAATTCCACCGTTAAATAAAATTAATTTGATTTTATAATTATAATAAACATCACTAAAATTGTGAATTATGGTGCAAATAGAAGAGCAGCCATTATCAGATTTAATACGAGATCTGACCCACCATGTATGGCTAGCATAGATCGGACGGTCAGTTTTCAGCGATGATAACAGATATAAAATGGTCCGGAAAGTTTTAGAAAAAAATAGGAAATAAAAGGATCAATCTACAGAACAAAAATGTGAGAGAAATTATCAACATATTGGGCTATGCAATTCAATAAAAATGCTTTATTGACATCGTACGCGTGAGTGAAAATACTTTCAATGCCATATCTCACATAAATGCTTCTCAAAAGGATAAATTCACGTAAGCAACCAAGATATTAGCGCAGCGGTGAATGCAGGCATCCATTTGAGCGTGCTATAGTATCAAAATGTAACGTATGCCAACTAGAGCTCAGGAAAAAAATAAAATACGCACGTCCGATATATTCGACGCTATGCACTAATGGGTTAAGGTATTGTAAGATTCAACAACATATTGGAGATAATTCGACAGGAAAAAGAGTGCGGGTTTTCTTCAAGAGTCTCATATGCTTGGAATGGTAGAATGTAGCCATTTGACTACGAAGCGCAGAAAAGCGCGGAAATAAAGTCGTATATAATTACACGGTCCCTGTGGCGCTGTGTACAGCAATGAAGTTTGGCGTCCTCAAATTGAATGGTATAATCTTTATTGATGCTGTGTTCCATCACTGCCGACTTACAACCCGTCGCTTAGCCCGTAAAGAATTTCTAAATATTTTAGTGGGATGTGTTATCGGATGGGAATCTCTGTCGGACCGTATATTGAAAAATAGACTAAACCTTTTAGATAAATTCAAAATCAGTGTCTTTTCTGACGAAGTTAACCATATCTTAAGGACGTCAACATACTACGGAAGATCAGATCATATAAATAAAATGAGAGAGATAGATTGTAGAACAGACAGATATAGAATGTAATTTTTTCCACGATCAATAAGAGATTATAACGGCAGCGATAGAACTCGTAAGTAGATTGCATGACTTGTAGTGTAGCCAACTAACCTCTGTAAAACTTAATGCATGTTTCTTAATTTTATCATTATTTCTAACAATATATAGTAGTATAATTTGTTAGTATGCGTGACGTTTTTTGTAATGTGTGGTGTGCATGTGGGAGTCCAATTGCATGCTGCATGCTGGTCATTGATCACCCCCTGCCAAACACCGTAGAGGTGGCTAGCAGGATATTATGTAGATGTAGTTGCATTTTTTGAACCATGTTCTCTGAACGCTTCAAAATCTGTATGAATATGTATTTTGCAACTCATTTAAATAATTATATACGCATTTTATTTCAACATAATTCCGCTTAATTATCCGTTCTGCTCACAGAAAATGACGAAGGAATAAACACAGTGGACATTTTTTCTTACTGGAGGAACTGGTTCTTTCTGGAATAAGAAAGCGGCCGACCCTAATTGAATTACTAGGGAATAAAGCGGTGAGGGCTAATTTGGTTTCGAACTAATTCATGCAACGCACACACGACGAGGAAATTTGGTCGGAGCAGGCAGGTTTTCAAGAGAATTGCTCGACACTTCACAGGAAAAAGAAAAAAGTTTGAAAATGCTATTTCACGCATGGGGAATGGAAGGGTTGGGTACTAGTTAAAGCATGCATAATATTTTCTGCTGGGATTCCGGCGATAATGGAAACTATTTTGGAGCAAAGGCTATCTACATCCTGCATGATAATACCCCTATTTAAGATATTTATTTTATTGGAAATTAGTTTTTCTCAACTCAAATGTTTGAGCTACTTTAGTTTAGCTACTATGAAATTAGCCTATAAAAGTATATGTATGTGTGGTTTTATCAAGTGTTTCCATTTAAAAGTGGAGGTAATTATTTCTATATTAAATTAAAAAGAAGAACTTTGTGCTTTCACGTTAATATTTATTCACGACCATGGTTTCAACGTTAGACGTCATCATCAGGTGAACTCTACAGGGGTCCATCACATCATTTCATACCAGGCTAGGTGGGGGAGGGAGGGAGGTAATTAGGTTGAACGGATTGGTCAACAGAGAAGAGGGAGGGGGAAAAAACTTGGTCGGATGGTATGAAAGAAGTTAGGGGGAGGAGGCTCCCTTAGGAAGGGCATGGCAGGTATAAAAGGATGTGATGGACCCCTTGTAATGTGTAAAGTGCGTCCGGGAAGGTTGGAGGTCGAAGAGCAGGTGGGAGAAGTTAATGTAAAAAAAAAATATGTATATTATGTATGGAAATAATGTAAAGAGATTATTAATTGAAACTATGTATATGTATGTTCTTTTTGGGACTTCAATCCACTTTACTTTCATTATGTAATTAATCATTACACTTGTTTCTTTTGTCCTTCGGTATCGTCTCGCGTGTCCCAAAAGGGGGGAGCATTGAGGCCAGATAGCCACTTACGTTACGTGTGTGATGTGTGTTAATGTGTTTTCTTTGTTTTCTTTTATGTGTTTGTGGAGCATGAATGTTGAGAGGAGAGGGAGATAAATTGGAAGTTTACAGGCATGCCGCAGGACTGCAGCGAAGAGATTGGTCCTCTCTGAGGGCAGTCTTAAGGAAGATCGCCACTTTACTTCCGCGGCTGACCACGGCGGAGTAACTTGGGCGACGGGCGGCCAGCGGTCCAACTGCGATGCCAGTTTAAAGACCCGCGCGTATGGAGAAGAGCGCGCGCGGGCCGAACAGATGACAAATTGTGTCGTCTGCTACGCGGTGTTGGGAAAAACGGCAACACTGTGGGTGCTAGGTAGTCAGCGTGGCGAAGGAAACCGTTCTCTCGCTCTGCAACCTTCCCGCTGGACGCACCTAACTTGAACTCTCCTGACTTGAAGTAATTCTCAGTGATGAAGCATGGACTTCGGAGTATGTGGGTTGTATGATTGTGTGTGTGTTAGCGTAAGGTATGTGGCTGTTGGTTTCATTTTGGTTTAAGGGGAAAGATCAATTTATTGTTGTAATTTTGGGGAAACCATATTTGGGACTATTCAGTGGACATTTGTCTCCAATTTATTTATTCATGTGTGTGAGGTTCGTTGAGTGCAGGGGTAATTGTGATGTCAGTGGATTGGAGTCGTTAGTGTGGATCAGGGAAACTCTTATTTTGTTTAATGCAATTGTCATTTTGTAGAAAACCCAAAAGGTGCAATTGTCAAATAAATGCCCAAGAGAAGTTAATGCTCCAATTTATTTATTCATGTGTGTGAGGTTCGTCGAGTGCAGGGGTAATTGTGATGTCAGTGGATTGGGGTCGTTAGTGTGGATCAGGGAAACTCTTATTTTGTTTAATGCAATTGTCATTTTGTAGAAAACTCAAAAGGTGCAATTGTCAAATAAATGCCCAAGTTGTGGTACGATTTGTTTTATAGAAGTGATTCTCTTTTCTTTTGGTTTATTGATCCCTTGCGTGAGGTGTCCCGGACGAATCCTCGTGGTTCTTTTAGTTTTAATTAAATGATTTCTCCACTGCTAGCTAGTCGCGAGCAAATTTATGTAACGCGGTACTACCCTCGTCTTTTGGGTTCTGAGATGTAGCATTGGTAGTTGTTAGAGGGGTTCATTATGGCGTTACACCCTGTAGAGTTCACCTGATGATGACGTCTAACGTTGACACCATGGTCGTGAATAAATATTAACGTGAAAGCACAAAGTGCTTCTTTTAATTTAATTATGAATCGCTTTCACCAAGTTACGCCTCAAACAATCAATATTTCTAGATTACAAATGTTGGATACCTCTCACACATGCAGGGAATGGGGAATGGGGTCGTGTCAGTGAGGTGTATTATATTTGCATCTACCCACTACCCTTGAGCCGCCACTACAGAAGTGTGAAGGTCGCTGTTAGTACAATAGCCATTTCCTTTCATCATCATCACTGGGCAGCAATCTTAAAATTGGTTTGCATCTCTCTACTCCCTCTATCTGCTCCCAGCATAATTCGTGTTATTATTTGTAACTAATTCAACATTCAACCCTAAGGGCCAGGGCTAAAATGCCGGCGGAGTCGTTTGTTTTTTAATGGTTACTCCAATCCATGCATCTGTATAGTGTGGAGAACACTTTTTTCAGGTCTCCTTTTGCCAAGAGCAGGCTAACGCCAGGCTTATTCCTTTCTTTCACTCTCAGAGTCAATGGCCTCAGTTGTCAGTATCCTCCTCTAGTGCAATACAATCCTAAAGCTGTAGCAATTGAGAGGTACTAGTTGAAAGGATCGCAATGTGCAAATTCATTGATTAGGAGAAGATGAATGCCGCATCACTCATCTCGACCGGAATTATGTATTTTCACGAGTCAAACTACTCGCCTCAAACTAATGCTATAATAGGGAACTTTTTAGACTATCAACAATTAATACTAGTTAATCAAAAATTTCCTTTTTTTTTAGCACTTTTCCTAACTGGCCATTCGGGTAGCAGCAGCGGATGATAAGAAAAACACATCTGAACTTGTGCTTAACACGCAGACTTACGCAACAACATATAAACCTATACAGTTAATACAACTTATACTGCCGTAAAATTTAAAAATTTGAGACACAGGCAAACATTACTGTAATATCTTTTTTTCAGGAATGGCTATTTATGCATTTTAATTTATATTGCGATCTGATACTTTCTTTAATTTTCAATTTCAATTATACAAGGCAAAAATCTACACGGAAAAACTCATGTAGTGTTTTTGAAATAAATTGTCTTTCTTTTATCATTCCGTTTCCTTTTTGTCGATTAAAATATTAAATTGAGAAGTAAATTTGTCTCTAACGGTAAAATTTAGTTCTTATAATTAATTTTTGTGTATGAAGAGCTGAAGTTTTTTTTGCAAAATAATCCATTTTTCATTAACATTAGTTATTCGATGTTCATATTGCTTTGATAGCGCATGAATAATATCCTGTTCTTGCTGCCTAAATTCCATATTTCCTTACCGTAAGTATTCATAGCCATATTAGGTTTCGTTATAATAATTTACTTTTTTTATCACTTTCAAAATAATCAGCCTTATCTGGAGACAACATTCCTCAGTTTCGTCCTAGCTCAATGCCGCAGTGTACACGATTTTATTATTACTTCGATTTTACAATATTTACATAACTACTTCTGTGATTTCCAGCGTTATTTTCAAAATATTGACTATTATTTGTTCCAGGAAATGAAAAACCACGTAGTAAAAATACCTGAATCATTCCTTTACGGGAGCCTGGTGGCCTAGTGGTTAGAGCGATTTTGCAACGATTGATGAAACATTAATTCATGCGTAAGGTTACTCAAAAGCTGATGCAAATTGAGGGCTCATCAACCTTTGATGTCAGTGTTGAGTTCATCAAAGAAACTTCTTTGCATGTATTTCATATCAGAATTCAAAGTATAAAGGGTATCCAACATTTTCTGTTGGCTAACATTTCTAATTATTCAAGAACAGCACGGAGCACAAGGAGCACTGGTTCTACTTGTTTCTCGAATAATTTTCACACGATAACTCAAATTCATCTTTCGAACTTCATTTTCTGTTAAAATTTTCATCGAGAAACAAGTAATGCAAGGCTTTAATGACGTTTTATGATCACCAATTTGAATCTTGAAATACTTCACCTTTCTAAAAATGGGAGACTATGAACTGGACAGAGTTCAGTGCACTTCACAGGAGGCTTTCATGGACCTTTCTCCTGATAATGGAATGCATAGTTTTGAAGTGCCTCTTATTAACGGAACGAAGCGCTGGAGTATCCCTCGGTTTTTTCCACCGTGGGGGAGAGGTTTTTTGCAATTTTTCTCTAGACGGGTGGAACCGGTAAGGCATGTGATGTGAAGTGGAATGAATGATTTCAGATTTCTTCCGATTTACCTCTTCGTCGTTTTGCTCATGACGGCAGTAATTCGAAAATTTCCCCCCAGGGAGCTCCCTGGTTGGCCAGGGATGGTGATTTTACTTGCAAAGTAGCCTTCGTCTTCCCGGTGGTGAATTATCTCTCCTCAGTTCTCAGAATGAGAATTTTTCGCGAAAGATAGGTTGATGGTAAGCAACGCTGATCCCTCACTAGCTCTGTTGTGGTAAAATCTACAGTTTAGTGGAACATGAGGGAAATATATGTCGTATCATCTCATTTTATACTCATTGAAAATAAACGTGAATGCTTTATTATTTCTAGGTAGGCACCTAGATGTATAGATTAATCCGAAAATAGTGTAATAACAATTTCTAATGGTGATCTCTTGGAATTCGAGTTAAAATTTTTCCGAACACATTTTTACATGCAGCCAATTAGTATGCAATGAGATTTACTTTCGATGGAAATAGATGCCTTCAACAGTTTCCGGGATAAAAATTCTCAGAGTGATACTTTCCTTTAGAGCTGCCTTGGATTAACTATTCAAACTCAGGCTCCCCGTGAACCGACGGGTACGCTATACGGATAATTTCCCGAGATACCTATTCATCATTTTGCTTTTTTTTGAGTCATCAAATATATTTTGAAATGGAGATACTGTACCCCAAAATTCTCTAACTCATTCTTAACTGTGTGATATCGCATCATAAGTTTTCACGGATATTTCACTTGTACCACTACTTTTTTTACAAAACGTGACCCGGGTTTCGATAAGTTATCATCATCTTCAGGCGTAAATATTGATGTATTTATCTTGTTATTGTTACCTAGCTACCGAACGGAGGAAGAGATAAATTTTAAAACGGACGCCGGAATAGGGGAAAAGGATGGGTAAAGATATTCGTTTATCAGAGTGCTGTCCTGACTTTCAATTATTTTTTAAATTTCCTACTGCTCCCTTGAATCTAATTCACGTTGCATAAATTTTAAAATTAGTCGTTTAGTTTATTAAAAAAAAAATATTTATTTTATTTATTTAAATCAGTGGTTTAGGCAGTGGTTGCATACATTTTAAAAGTCATCTCTTCCTGCGCTAGGTAACTCGGTAACAGCAATAATAATATAAATACATATTAATTCACGCCTGAAGATGATGATTACTCATCAAAACCCGGGTCGTGTTATGTAAAAAGTAATGTTATATGTAAAAGTGAACTAATCATGAACATTATGCTGTACCCCCTTTTAAAAATATTAAATTTCGTCAATAGTCTGTATGACTGAAGTCATTTTCTCACTGAAACTTCCGTGTAATTGAAAAATTATTCCGTCTCCAATTTTAATCATTCTCAGAATAAATTCTCCTTCAATATGAATATAGTATTGTAGTTTATTGACTCTTGCCCTTTCCATATGGCTTAATGGTACCCATTTTATTTCTAATGGAAATTAGAGAGTGTAATTCCGTATAAACCTGGTCAGGAGCATCTAGCCACAGAAAAGGTATGCTTCTTGAAAATGAATTGATCATAGTTCAGCAGATTACTAGGTCAGCTTTTTAGCACTGTATATAATATTATGAATTTTCATTATTGTTATCAATTAATGATGATATTTTGAATTAAATGTTTTGTCGCTCATGTCTTAATTTAAAATTGCGATAATTATTTAATCACTATGCATGCTGTAGTAATATCTTTGCTTTAATATATTATGTGCTTAAATACCTCACATTTCGTATAGTTCTAGCGTTGGTTTACTTGTACCCAAAGTGTGCAATAAATAAAAAAAACACAAGCACAATTTATCCCGTTCAAAAAGCTGGAATTGGTTTATTAATTTAAAATTTACAAAAGCGTGTCTGATGCTTCTTATCCTTGTTTTAATTGTTGATAAAGGATAAATGAAACTTTACGTTATGTTTCGTAAAGGTTTAACCTTATAATAATCATTTATCTTTCTAACTTCAAAGATATTTTTTATGTAATTTTACCAGAACATAAAAGAAAGCTGTAGCAATGCATTAATTACTTTTTTCGAGGTGTATAAAGTGGCCAACCCATAGCTTAACTAAAGAAAGGTCTGGTGTTTTCCCAGCAAATAGACAGGATAAGGTTTTCTTGGGTTTTCATCCGTGTGAGAGTGTTTCTGTGTGCTTATTATTCTTATTCAAATTGCTGGCAAAGAATAACAAAAAATGTCTAGAGACATATTTATCTCATGAATACTATTTTGCATGCATTTTTCATTATTGCGACAAATAAATAATGATACTTTGAGTGATATTTATTGTCTTTTATGTACATATTCTTCATATAACCTTGCGATAATTTTTAAAACACTATATTATATCTATATCCTTAAACGTATTTATCTCCTTAAACGATCGGCGCTTTCAGACGTCACTTTTCCCTAGAGGTTTGGGCCGTTTTGTCGTTTTAAACCGCCATAAAAAAACAGGTAAACAGGAATGTGATTTCTATTCCCCAGCGGTAGCGGCTAGATAAACAAAAGAAGGTAGAGGGGGTTGGGATGGCGTTAATCATACTTTAGATAAGGGAATGTGCATCGGGGGAGAGACGTAAAAAAATAGGGGGATGAAACATCCAGTTAGACATTGTCCTTCTCGCTAAGAGGCCAGCTTAGTGGAGATTTGCCTTCTCTCCTCGTTTTTTTGTTCTTTCTGTTTGCGGACAGTGCTCCCTTTTGTTCTTTCTAGAATGACAGGTTAAAGCTATAAATCTTTCCGAGGATGCATGGTTTTTTAAAAGAAATCCTTCCTGCCCATGACTTTTTTGCATTACACTCCATTCCCTTGGCACCAGAGCTCTGGCGCTCATTCTGGGAGGCGCGACTCAGGGATTGAAACACTTTTTGAATTAATGGTGCCATACGTATTTTATCTCTATTTTGTTATTTACGATAATGCAATATTTGCAATTTAGAATTCTCTCGTATGAGGATTGAAAAGTCATGTATTTTTTCGACTTGTGGGTTTTCAGTGCATAATTTCTTTGTGGTTCCCTCAAAGAAGAAAGGTAGCAGGAGTTTGAAGTAAGATCTAATGGTTTACCGGCGAATATAGCATACTAATAGGGTAGTTTCCTTCATCAAAGAAAACGAAAGGCATTGATTGCGATTCGTTCCCCACCATTAGTGTATTCATAATATACAAATTATTTGGTTTTAGAAATACCGGTTTAGACGAATGGCAATGGTCAATTTGCCTACGAATGGTCAATGTCCCAATGGGCAATGGATATTTTATTCTCATTTGAATAAGGCCAGATTGGCATCCATGCGATGCCACTCCACGTGACGTCACAAGGACCTAATTTCTGTACGAGTAGATAGGAGTTTCGTCTGAGATTACCAATGCATGCATGAGGCACAGAGCTCAGAGAAACATCTCTTAATAATCACCTATTAAAACTGGCCATGGTCGGAAAGTTTTCTTCT
This sequence comes from Ischnura elegans, assembly GCF_921293095.1. Taxonomy (NCBI): domain Eukaryota; kingdom Metazoa; phylum Arthropoda; class Insecta; order Odonata; family Coenagrionidae; genus Ischnura; species Ischnura elegans. The sequence continues at coordinate 14,475,951 of NC_060256.1, forward strand.
TTTGATAAGGTATAAATTATCCTTATTTAAGCCAAGCGCTACCAGCTAGCAGGGTACTCTGCAACCTTCTAGCATCCTGCGTCGTATCAGCGCTCAAAGCCTCGCCCCAAGGCTCCCTCACTTGCGGCAGCGGGAACCAGAACGACGTCACACGGAGTTTTCCCAGCATTCATACTTAGCCGTCGCGTTTTCGCGCTTTTGAAAATTTTCACTTTTCATTTAATCGCGAAAAATAGATATCGTCATTTAAAAATCTGAAAGCGTGAGGGGCGTACTCCAGGAGTAATAACCTTTCGATTTAGGCAACAAAAATTATAGGAAACCACTTATTCTATTAGGGCTTCTTTCGGGGTTATTTCTCTCCCTCCGGCCGACGTTTCGGAACCGGAGTCACGTTCCATCATCAGGGTGCATGGCTAGCGGATGAAGTAGGCCAGCTTTTATGAGATTTACCGGACGTGCTTGGCTGGGAATTCGGTCGGCATACTCCCGGCCAATCGCGTGGGTATGAATACTTTTTTGACTAGCAGCAGTTTTATTTTCTAGCAGTTATCGTCAGTGATGCTATGAATTCGGTTTTCTCGGGTTTCCTGCGGGGTGACAGAGTATATTTTCTCCATCCAATGTGAATCGACCACACGTGTGATACAAGTATAAATATTGGTCGCAGTCAGGGCCATACCGCGGTGTCATTCCCTAATGACGAAGAACGTGTCCGACCTGGAAACGTTGGAGGCATTCTCACCCGGCTGGAAACCCCAGAAAACCTTATTCGGTCTGCTCGCAGGGAAAGCAGCAGATCTTCAGTCATGCCATGAATCGACCATTTTTGTGGCATGTGAAGTGTCAAAGAAGCTACGTAGCTGAGGAGAAGGATATTGATTAGTGACCGCTTAATCCCGCGCTTTGTATCCTAAATGTAATTAATTTTTTATAAAATTTATTATATTGCAATAAAAGTCGTGGATGTGTCCATGGAGATACATGATGGGCCCCTGAAGCATTCTACTGGGCCTCGTCTAGTGGTGTAAAGAACTTCTCTTTAATCAACCATTGATTTAATTAAGGTGAGGCTGATTATAAAAAAAAACTCGTATGAGATGGCACTTGTTTTATAGATTAAATGTTAAAAAAAATTTGTCCATCCACCTCGGAGAATTAAAATGCTTTTGCGGATTCGGCGCGTGAAAAATCCATTTAATTTTGGAAACGCTCTTTCCAAGCCGTTTAGAGATTCCACAGATTCCTTTCCATCCCAACCATATTTGTAACATTTCCGAATTTTAACACGTAAAGCAGTGAAAAACCAGCTAATTTTATATTAATATTGATTGCCATTCTTACAATCAGTGACGGATCTCTGAGTGGGGCAAAAGGGGCTATGCCCCCCCCCCCCTAGGGTATTCAATTTACTCTAGATAGAATGGTAATTTTTTCCGACCCCACTACTGCTGGACTTTTAACCCCCACCTAGCCCCCCCTTGTCCCTCTCCTGGTTTCGCCACTGCTTACAATGCACCACTTGGACTAAAATCAGAACTTCTCATTTGAGAATCTCTCTCCGCTATTGAGCCTTTTTAACTATTCAGTGCTGAATTATAACTTGTGTTGTAAAGGAAAATTGTATAATCTTTAAGGCAAGGTGTCCATACTTAGCAAATACATGGAAATTGTCTGAAGTACAGCTAAAGAGGCCCTTTTTTTGAAATTCTCTTTCCGCCACAGGTAATTTTCATCAATTCGCCCTTTAGGTTTCAAGCAATGACTCGGAACTCGTCCAACCTTCTGGTCTCAACGACATTGCTTACCTTTGGGGCGGTGACATTCATTCCCTTCCCATTTGAGCTCCATCCTTTCATTGGTCCCTTAATGAGACGAGCGACTAGCTAACCGCAGGCCCTGTGTGGGTGTCCCCGGCTCGGCTTCCGGTCTTCTTGCCCGGCCCTCCCTCGTCCACTTTAATTGTGTCCCCACCCACGAGCAATCGCATTAATGAGATTTTATCTCGCTACATCGGGATTGACTCCTCCGCCCTCCCAGTTCCTTCTTTCCCACGCTATTCCTACTGACCGCCTTCCTGGCTTCTTTTGTTTTTTACTCCCCCTGCCGCATGCGACACATTCTGAGGCGTAAAAAAATGTGTCCTTCGCACCCTCTCACCTATCAGGGTGGTCATGTCTGTAAACTCTCCCGTTCTTGTCAGCGACGGTTGGGTAAAACTTCTATTTTTCCACTTTAATTCAGTGTATTTACCCGCTGTACATGTAGAATGAGCCTAATGGCAGAAAAATATGTTTGCTCCCTATAATATTATTATACCCTCTTATCTATCAGGGTGGTCATGTCTGTCAACGCTCGTATTATTGATAGCGACGGTGGAGTAAAACTACTCTTTCTCCACTTTACTTCAGTATTTTTACGCACTGTTTTTTGGCTCCTCCACGGAAAATAAGCGTAACAGCAAAGAAATATTATGACCTCCTATTATATTCTTCTCCTGTCTTATCCATCAGTGTGGCCATGTCTCTAATCGTTAGCGACGGTTGGGTTAAACTTCTCTTTTTTCCAATTTACTTTGGCTTCTTCTTCGGAATGAAACTGATTGCTGAGATAAAATTGAAATGCTAATTTAATTATTATTCAGTAAATCATCTTCCTTCTTTGATTGATTAATATACCTATTAAAATATCGAGTGCAAGTTGTCAGTTAGGGTGATGAAGAAATCATTCTCGGCGAAAGTTTCGGAAATAAATGTATTTCGGAATGAAAATGAGGTCCTACTTCTCAAAGCATATTTAGTGAAATTCATCCAAATACGAAATAGAATTAATGATGTTCACATATAACAAACTATAAGCTAACTAACCCTCTGAAAGATGTATCCATTTTTTTTAAATTAGCAACCAGATATAGGTGTTGCACCCTTTTGTATTTTACTGCCCCTGCCGAATGCGACACCTCTGAATTGTAAAGAAATATGCCCTTGGCATGCTCTAACCTATCTGGGTGGTCATATAGCGATGACAATGACACTCGGGTAAAACTTCTCTTTTTCCACTCTAATTAAGCTTCTTCTTGGGAATAGAAATGTTAGCCGAGAAAAATTGAATTACCGACGGTACCAATTATCCTCCACCTCTCATTTAGTTACATAAGCTTTCACTCAGTAGGTGTTCGCAAGTTTTTCACTCTACCCTTCTTGTGTGGGCGTTTTCCTGCGGTGGGTTTTTTCGCTGAAGGATACAACACCCTTATCCTCATGTTTTTTCCCACAAAAAGAAATCTTTTTGCGTTTATCACTTTTGACACTTCACAAATAGTGTATATTGTACATCTTTTGCATTGTAAACTTTTATCTACCGTTTTAAAATATGTTTGTATTGAGGCTATCGAGGGGTTAGGTGGAAGAGGGGACTTCTTAGTCTCAACCTCGCCCTAACAAAGACATCTTATCTTATTTAAATATGATTTTATGCTTTCCCGGCGCATAATGAGTACCAAATAATAATAAATAATGTGAATTGACTTAGCAACCAAACATTAAATATATTATCAATATTCAGCCCTGATGATGAGTGCCGAGACGGTACTTGAAACGTTGGTCGTTATAAAAACATTAACCCGGTGGGAATCCCGAGAAAAGTTTACCCATCTAATCTTATTGTTTTATTCCCATTTTGTTACATTGTTTTCCTTCCATTTTGTAATTTTGTAACTTGTGTTCCTCCAATTGGGCAACTTTGTATGATTTAAGGACCACCCTACCATCATTCTTTGGTTCCCCACCTTGGCCACCTACTGACTCAATGAATATAAGGTCATACTCTCCCTGTATCCTGTATTTGAACCTGACGATGTCGCACGGCGACGAAACTGGTTTTTACCAAAATCATGTGTGAAATTTACATGTTTACGTGAGTTTTTTATTTAACGTGAAGAAATTTCACCAAGTCACGCCTCAAACCGTCAATTTCTCTTTTTCCACTTTACTTAAGCTTCTTCTTGGGAATAGAATAGAATACTTTATTTGCCAAAGGATCAGAAAATAATGAGTAGGTACATCGATTCAGATATGTATATGGCACGTCAATATAAAATGGTTGAACCATCACCAGTAATATGGTAATGTCTGCAATGGGTTAGATACATCAAAAATTTAAAATATACATGAAATAATAGTAAAACAGTAAAATCAAATACAATGGGAATGATTGATAATACAAAAGACTTAAACTTTTACAAGTTCTCATCACATAGAAATTCGTTAACTGAGTAGTATAATTTAGAGATGAGAAATACCTTCAATTTATCCTTGAAAACCTTGTCTGTAGTTAAATGTTTCATTTGTGAGGGAAGTTTATTGTAAAGCTGAAGCCCCATATGTTTAGGCCCAATAGCAGAATTCCTAGTGTGTACAAATCATTGTTTTTTCTGGTGGAGTACTTGTGAACATCTGAGTTGAGGCAATAATCATTTATGTTGTTTTTGATGTGAAGTATAGTAAACAGTATGTACACACAGAGTAAAGGTAAAATTTTTAGCTTCTTGAACAGGGGTCGGCATGGGCTGTTGTAATTGGCATTAGATATGATACGGACAATCTTCTTCTGAATATTGAACAATTTCAAGGCATTAGAGGACGATCCCCAAAAGATTATACTGTAAGAAATATGGGAGGAATAGAACTGATAACTGAGAAAAAATTGAAATACCAATGTAATTATTATTCGGTAAAGTATCATCCTTCTCGACTTATTTTATACATCCATTAAAAATATCGAGTGCAGGTTAACAGGATAATGAAAAAATCATTCTTTTGCCAGCCTTTGGTACTTTAACGAATTCCATCCTCAGGGCTTCATGAACAGAACCATACAAAATTCATTTAAACATGAAGTAGCAATGAAAATTTGCCCACATAACTAATTTTAAGGTAATTACCCTTTTTAAATTTATCAATTTTGTTAAATAAGCAGTTGAGGTGTAAGTGTTGCATCCTCATATATCTCTTTCTATTTTTAAAATTATAATATTTTAGTGAAAATGAAATTCATTAAATCTCAAAACGTTAGCAAAGAATGACATTACAAACACCCAAAATGATGACCCGCGCTCGATATTGTTTATGGGTATCTAATTATTACTGGTAGTTTTTCTAAAAAATACCAAAATTAAACCAACATGTAAATGCCATAGTTTTTAATGAAAATTGCTAGGCTTGTGCTAACCTTTTGATTGAAGATATGAGTTGACAAATGGCTTTATTTAATAATAATTGCTCTTCCGATGTAACTATTTCCTGTACATCTGCCAAAGCTAACCTGGATGCGGAAGTAATGGACATGCAAGGTGACTTCCGCTATAAAATGATCGAATACTCCTCAGATATCGACTCCTTCTTTCCCACGCTATTTCAACAGTGCTTCTTTTTGGTTCCTTTTTTTTGTCTATGACGCATGCTACGCTTCAGAGGCGAAGAGTAATGTGTCTGGCACCTGCAAATCCATCGGGAAGATCATGCTTTGATATCGTCGGATGGTTGAAACGGATGTTTACCGGCTTTAAACGAGCTATCACATGGGGTCAACCTGATAGCAAAAACAATTCGAAAGACAAATATTATTATCAGAATTACTAAAGAAATTCACTAAAATATGCGTGCCTTGAGCTAGTTTTAACGCAGATTCGAATTCATGAAGGAATTCATTCCTTAATGTATATAAGTCTTTGCTATACTTTTGGCATAACTAACCTGAATGCGACCATTTGAGGAGTCTACACGCAGAGAGGCACCCGCTACTAGTTAAATGCTCTCCGAAATTAAGTAGTTGACAATTAAAATTGTAATGTTTTAAGATCCTTGTCAAAATGCTGAAATTCACCATGTCAAAGCATTTTCAAGTATTCATAAAAAATGCAAACTTGTCTATTTCACGTCATAATATCTTGATTTTATAGCACCAGTCATAATCCCGTATTAAACCTGCGAAACAATCTCTGGTCAAGAGTGGACCCTGGTATTTTATTTTTTTTCAAACAGTTTATTGATTCACAAAATTAGCCGATAACCTCATTTTCTTACATTGTATTTAAATGATTTACCAGCATTGCTGTTCACTGCCACTTTTTCGATTTTTAGGCAAATTAGACTGAGTTTATTTTATCAACCTGTTAATATTCATAATAATATCCGCATGCATTAGCTCATTATCCCTGTTATGAATCCGGAACTCAAAAATAATCTGATATTTCTCTGGCCTCAGTGTGCATGACAGGAAAAAATTATCTAACTAAACGTCAATTTATGCGTGAAAGTCGTTTTACCCGCTCCAAGTTAGTTTAAAAATTATATATTTCTATAGTAATAGCTCTTTATCCTATATCAAATATATTTATGGTTTTATCTTACAAATTAGATAATCATTCAATCGTTATTGATCTGTTTAAGATGATTTTCTGATAAGATGTTAAATTTATCCGGAGTATCAAACGAATAAAGCTGGGAGCCGCTAGAGAGTCGGAGGCAGCGCCATATACCTAGATTGCTTGAGCAACTGAAAATAGATATCTTAAAGAGCGACGCGGAGAACATCATATTTGTAACCCGGGATATTGCCAGGTCCAGCAGAAACGATAAATTAAGATAGATATATTGCCTAACGGATAAGTTTGAAATTCGTTTTTCCACCGAATATTAAAGGACTATAATAAATGCTAAGAACTTCGTTAGGACATTTCCTTCTTATTTGTTAACGACTACTGTCCTAACACCTCCCGCCACACGTCTATTGAGGCAACTAGCTGCCTAGCATGTAGACTTAGACCTGGATCTCACCTTTTGATGACGCACTGTGCACACTTGAAAAGACCTGCCGGAGGGACAAGGATGGCTCTGAGAAAGGGATTTCTTTTTTTTTTTTTTAATACTCTCAGCCTCTTTTCGCCCAGTTCCCGGTGTGTCGGATGGAGGGGTTGGAGCGACTCCCTCGTCCGCAATGAGGCAAACCTTTGACCTTCCAATGGGGAGGACTTCCGTGCAGTGGGCCCGCAGCGCCACCTGGCGCCAGGAACCTCACTTAACCCGGGAGGCCTCTCTTCTTCCGCCATCCCTCCTGCTTTCGCCTCCTCCTGTACATATAACCCCTTTTTTGACCGTGCCCTCCTTCGCAATCCTTTGAGGGACGCACCGCTCCGAATCTTTTGCCTAAATCGGATCTTTCACACTCCCGGCGGCAGTTGAAATGACTCCGCGTAGGATTCGTCAATGGGAATCAATACGGAATATTTTTCATTCGGCAGAGTATTAGTCAGAGCCTCCAATTCACGGTTCTCTCCAACTCTGAGTTGTAAATAATGGATTGACTGAAATTTAGCATGCGATACTGAATTTTAGCATGGTGAATTTAGTTTTCCTCAATCTCGTTTAATTTTCATGATGCACCGGAGAGAAGGGTACAGTACTAGCGAAAAATAACTCAATCACGTACTTTCTATTAGCGATATTATGCTTCTATGTTTTTATCTTGTGCAAGCATTTAGTTTAAGTATATAGAGATGAAAGTTTCACCTCTTGATAATGAAGTAAAAAGGTTTACACCGGTCGATTCTTTGAATGCATACTGAGTGAAATACAACAAAATTTAATTTTTAATCTATCATACCACGATTCCACAAAATAACCTCGTTAACCATCGATTTCAAAAGTATCCAGTTCAAAGGTAAAAATATTTTGAGGAAAATTAAATGACGAAAGTATACTTACCAGTCTTGGAAACACGGATGTACAGAATTTATATAGATGATAAATGAATTCATGTTATTAAGAGGTTTATTTTGACATGGCCCCGTGATTCTTATTTGCCCTAGCTAGATGATTTGGACGTATTGTTATTATTATCGTATTTAAAGGGTGCCTGCTATTTGCTAGAGGATATTTTTACTTTTTCCTACTTCGTAAAAACAGTAATATCCAAATATCGATTCAATATATTTGGTGAGTACAAATGACCTTGGATATTAATTTGTCTTGGAATATTGACATAATTAGTTGATTATCTGTATGCATGTTCTAGATGTGCTAATTGCTATGACAAAATTCAATTCAAATTCAATTTTATCTCGTAAACTTCTCTCGGTTGTCATTTTAATTTGATTTTCCGATGTGAAGTATCATGAAATTTACGTTTTCCGGGAAATAGTTCTTGTTTAAGGAACCGTGGATATAAATATTACTCTATAGCGTATTTTACTTTTTCATATTCTATTGGTGAGGAAATTTAATATGCGAGTAATTTTCAATCTCTCTATTGTATCTTTAGTTTTTGTATTTATCCCCAGCTCTTTAGTTTTTGCTCTGAAATTTCATCTGTATGACCTAATGTATATTTTTGGTCGATGCTTCAAAAATTCCGTTGGAATGGTCGGTCGAGCACGTTGAAAAATTAAATTGTTTTTGTTTTGTCTCAATTCAATTGGCATTTAATTTCAAATTAATGACTCGCCGCATAAAAATGCAACTAATTACATACCAGCCTTGGAAATAAAGGTTTTCGAAATAAATTGAAATGGACAGCTTTTCCAATCCGAGCAATTAATCTTGGCAATTTCTCGTTAACATTTTCCGATGCGTTACATATCGCTTGATGTCTGCATTAATTTTTATTCGCTGCATTTAATTTCTGCTTACCTCCGTAATTCTCCATCAGGGCTCACAAATTATATCCAAATTAACGATAATTCAATCTCCTGTCCTCCATCGTCCAAGTGTTTGCGTAGTGATTAATCCGTATGATAGCGGCTTTATGTGATAATTATCTAACATTTGGTGGAAATTTATGGTGGGCAAATGGAGATTCATGGACGAGATTTTCTCTTCTTTATTCACTCCCAGAAAAAAAGAGCGTGCAACTGATTCGCTCCATTGATAAAGAGTTTTGAATACTGGGGTTAAAAGTTGAAAATTTAAATTGAAATTTGCCATTCATCGGTCTTCTTAGATCGGACTGCATGCGTGAGAATGGCTTCTTCTCTTAAGCTGGCAGAATATTCAATCTTACTGTATTGAAGCGCTCCGACTCAAATGCTTAGGATTAGGTAAACGGTCTGCCGGCTAGTTTATCAATGTTTCAATTTGTGTTCTTCAGATATTAACCCTTAACCGGTGACGTGAGGTCTGAGAGACTCTGTGTTTTTAAAAATATGAATACATTCAAATTGGCTGTTTTTATATATCTAAAATCATTGTTAGCTTCAATTTTTTCTATAATAAGAATATAGAAATAGTAAAATTAAACACTTTTATTAATGGATTCTGTAAATTTACAAATTAATTCGATTCGCGGTCTGAGAGACCACACGTCACGCCTGCAGAATGCGTCAAGAAAAGGAATAAACGAGATAAATTCAATTGTTTCCTATTAGTTAGCCATCTTTCTTTGACATTCAAGGCGTTATTTTGAATAGTGGGGAGATATTGACACTTAAAAACGATAATAATAACTCAAGTGTTTTTGATATCAGTTATTGGATCCTGTTTTAAATTACTTTTTGTACCGAAAAATTGATTTCTATTGTTAACGCATTAAATATAAAGTTTTGAATAGTTTAGAAGATAAAGACATAAACTGGCATCGCCAGATTTTATGAATATTTGATTTATTGCGGTCTCTAAGAGTGGTAGTGGTAACAAATATTTCACGTTACTGGTTAATTCACGTATGGCTTCTAGCGGAGAATGAATTCATTCAAGTCAATTCAGTGAAAAGTTCTACTTACGAGTAAATCCTTCATATGGTTTGAAAATTGAAACAGTATTCCCAGGCGAAAAACCGGTTTCATCGTTTACAACTGCACTATATGTTGTATGTTCACGTTCAAATGAAATATGTATGATCCAATCCTGAGTGCTCGACGTTTTATTGTGGTATTCCCTAATACTAGTGGGAGCGTCTGATTTCGCTGTATGCATTCAAGGTGATAGATTTTACACTACGAATAAGAATTTAAACGTCACTCATGGAGAGATTGTATGAAAGAAAATATTTTAAATTACTGATGCGACTAAACTTAAATTCTTGGGTAGCGATCGTAGGTATGAAGGAAAATAGAATAACCTATTTGGAATCATATTCATCCGAGATGTTGATCTCCTTAGGCTTATTACTATTAACGAAACACAAGCTACTACTGGGGAATATGGATTTGATGAACAAAACCCGCCTTTTACATATGCAGACGGTAACATATGTAATTCATATTTTGCTAATCTTTAGTGTTGAGGGGTAATCGTTTTGTCAATAAGACTTTTCGATGGTTAGTATGACACTTTCCAAAAATAAAGGATTATCTGCGTGGTTAATATTGTCGGTAAAAAATGCGAATTGGAGTGCATAATTCCTGTACGATGTTTTCGCATGCGGCCGTTTGAAAGATATGAAAAATGTTTGAAAAATAATATTCGTAACCTCTAACCTCAATAACTTATAAAAAATATCCGTATGATATAATTTCTATCCCTATATTTTATTTTTTGCCCTTCTTTTGCCTTACTAGAATGTCATTTCGTTCCTTTTTATGAAGTTATATTTATTGTTTATCAGTGTCTTGTAGTTTAGGTCTTGAGAATTTAAATGTAAATTTTTGCTAACGTTTCGATAAATTTATGCATCATCATCAGGGATTTTTTTGCTATGTATTGGATGAAAAAAAATCCAATTCATTGCAAAAAAAACCCTAAGGAAAGCATATAAATATACCAAAACTTTGGCTAACTTTAACACTTAAATTCTCAAGAACCACATTCCAAGACACCATTTAACGTTAAAATCAAGGTCAAGAGAAGGAAGAAAATCAAGTTATATTTACTTATGTGTACTTCGCTTCATATACGTTGTTTAATGACTAGATGTATCAATGGGCTACTGCGTTCATGTGGAATTCATTACGTCAATGGATAATCAGAAAGTGACCAATTTTATGAATCAGGTGTAAAATAAAAACTTAGGTTACCAAAAATAACTTCCGGAAAGTTTTATTAACTAGTTAGTAGGATATTTATTACATACCCTGAATTTTTTTCTCAGGAACCTAAAGGTAAGTCTACCATTTCAATATCTCTTGTGTTAAATTTCTTTTGACAATTTTCGGATACCATTTGATCTCATTTCAGAAAGTCAACGCTCGCAAAACCCAACGCTACGTCCCCTGGATTTCTGGATTTTTTTTATATTCTCAAGATGAGACTGCATCAAGCAAGCCATTTGATGACGAATTGCTTCCAAATAAATCCGCATTCTCATGGGAGTCTCGCGGACGAGTACGTATATACGGGTGAGTTTTGAGATATTACCGTTTCCCACGGTACCAGAATCCTGCTTAATGGAACGATACAACGGGACGCCATCCACACTTGACGCTAATGAATTTAAATCCGAATGAACGTCCTCCCGCGGCGCTCTTGAGTTATTTTCGAGCGTGCACCCGGGAGGGAAATAGATGCTATCATCCCCCCGATACCTTTTGTCCTGGGTCTGCGTGTCGGGCGGGTAATTGAAAATTTTTCCGCGGGAGTCCTGAGCGTCTCCAGGGTGCTGACGGTGGCGCTGCGGGCGGTGGCTTTTGGAACCCTCCACCCACCCATGTGTTGTCCATGAGATGTATAAACTGGCATATCCGAATTACGATTGTCATCTGTTTGCAAAAAAAGATCTGTTCTTGTAAATATCCTATGATAATTCTCTTATAATCGTTTGGGGATGCCAATATCCTCCTCAGTCCTGGGACAAATCTACCATCTGAATTTAATTTTTTCCAGTAATAACTTTAGCGATTGCTATGAATCATGCGCCTGTATGATGATGTCATCTGTCGGGACGCACTAGAAATAGTTGCAGCAAAGACATTTCACTTACAATTAGCCAAGCGGTGAAAAAATTCAAACGTCGATGTATTGTATAAAATACTCCAGGACCGAGGAAGACATTTGGCAGTGAAGATTAATTGCCGTGGAAACCCGAAATTTATATGGTCATCTGATTGCAATTATTAGGCATGTTTTATTTCTTGCTTATGAAAATGCTCGTTATTTGTGGATTTTAATATTTGGCATTGAATATTTTTCGGGTTTCGGTTTGGACAGTAACCCAAGGATCGAACGGATTGGCATTGGATTCTTGAATCCCTGAGAATGATGAGTGATAGTGGTGTAGATAGGTAGCTTGGAGGAAGGTCTGGGGGTTCCGCCCCCCCCCCCCCTAGGAATATAACAACACAATTACTTTCATCAAAGAAAACAAAATATTGAAAAATCATGAATATACATAATATTTAAAAAGTTTTTTTCGGTTATGAACAGTGTTAAAATTAGTTTAAAACCCTCTACTTAGTATCCTGTTATTTTTTTAATTTCTCCCTCTGGTTTTGGGCCCCCCTTTTTTACTATAACTTGTACGATAACTTTTTGGACTCAGCCATAAGACTATTGTAGAAAGCGACGAAACTTTTAATTGTTTTCTGGTAAAAATTACTGAAAATTCCATCTTATACCTAATACCTTCTTATACCTAAACTAATACCTTCCGTAGAGCATAAATGTTTCCAATGAAATTGAATTGGTACCAGAAAGGAGACATGAGATAAGATAAAAAAGTTTAACTTAATTCAACTTGGCTTTAAGAAATCTGTAGACTGCGACAAAACTTTTAATTGTTTTCTGGTAAAAACTGAACGAAATTCAGTATTAAATGAGACTAATGCCTTCCCTCGCGCAAAAATATTATCAATGAAATTGAATTGTGCCTAAGATGAGGCGTGCTATAAGATAAAAAATTTTGCTTAACTTTGCCCTAGGAACACCATAGGAAGTGTTGCACGCTCTTTGCGTAGCCTGTCTGAATAAATTCAGCATAATGAAAGCACATTTTTTGTTGTGCACAAAGCATGTTTTCGGCTAATAATACCATTTTCAAGGTTAAAATATCTTGAAAAAGGTATTATATGCCGAAACCTGGGTCGGTATAAATAAATAAATGTGGAAATAAACAAGTGCTTTTATTATATTAAGTATCTAAGATTTTCACTGAATTTCCCCGGAAACTGTACATTTTGTCTAAATTAAATTTGGTGGAGGTAGTGTTCCGGCCTGTACACCTCGGAGGCTAACGCACACACCAAACAATTTCCCCACCCATTTTACCCTTGGTTTCCACTTCTATCCTGTAGTCACCCTTATCGCCCTAGACCTCCCATCAACACTTCTCACACGCTACCCATCCCTTCTCTCCCTCTAGAAATTTACATACGATCGCTACGTATACGACCGGAGCCAATAATAGACCGCGCTGCATTAGCAGTCGCGGCAGGTGCAGGAGAAACTGGATGTGGAGGGAAAAGTTTATTAACTCCACTGCTCTTCGCACGGATGCCCATACCCTTTTCTGTTCTCTTCTCTTTTTTTTATTTATCGTTTTAAATCTATTCGGGTCCTCACCGGCACGAAACGTCGGAAGAATTGAGGTCTCATTGTCGACTCATCTTGCCAGGCTGTAATGGGGTTATTCCTCGAAGGCTATCGGTGTGAGAAGTCGTTCTCACTCGACTGCAGCCCGTGTGTTCTCATTCCATGGCCGAGGAGTGGAATAGTTATTTTATGGTGCCTTTGTAAAATGTTTTTGTAATTGAGTAATAATAGTATTTCCACTATTTTCTTCTTAGATTCTTCAGAATATCCATATCGAATACCACATGGAGTGGTAGTTAACCTGTGTTTAAACATGCCTTTTCTGATGCATAATATCTCCCTCCTCTACGGTTGTATATACCTATACGGTTTCAGCCATAAAATCCACATTTAATTACTTTAAAAGACACAAAGACCCTATTACTACTCTATGCATTATTCACATCACAGGAATCTTTACTTCAGTTTTTGCTTTCAATGTTAAATTATCATTACTGAAATTTTCTTAGTTTTTGTGGTATTGTAGTATTTGATTACAATACCATATTTTTCTGGCCATCTTAACTACCTGTTGTGGCTACAAAATCGTGCGTTAGGCATTATTCCTACCGTTGCACAAGATCTCCATAAAATATTGTGGAAAAATTTTGTAATGTTTAATTTAAGTACTACCATTGAGCATTTAAAAAAGAAAAATCATCATTTATCTGGTTCAAAATATGCAAAATCTTCTTGGAGCACTTTTTATTATTTCGGAAAACCTGTCGTTTCAAAGAGCATCGATTAATTTGAATAAATGAATCACTAAGAAAAATAATTAGTCGTAAAAAGTAGAATTTTTGTGCCCATGCAGTTTGAAATAAAGGTTATAAAATCGGTCTCTGCTCTGAGAAGTTCTTGTTTCTTGAAATAGGATTTACATTCGACGAAATTAGATAACATTTGCCCAAGGAAAAAACGCATGGCAGCTTTTCAAAGGGTCCCGGGCTCAAGTCCCGGACTTTGAGAAGACCTCAGACTTCATAACAAGAACCCTTCCTCGAAGCGCAAAATAGTCAATGGTAAGGAACAATACTCCATTACTGCGAATGTGTTAAATCCACACGTCTGTGGCTTGTGGCATTGGGTGAGGCGTATCCTCACACTTCCAAATCAGTTTTTTGATTGAATCACTGAGTGGTAAAAGTTTCAGTTTTACTGAGCTCTCCTTTACTTACTGTGATCCCGATGTAAAAACCTTATTAATCTGAATGGGAACCAGCTGTGCTCCGTTTTGTCCTCACCAGTGACTTCGGTTTCCGCTTGTTCGCGGTGCATCTGGCTGTTGAAGTGGTCGCGCTACGATATAAGTTTTCTCCCCGGTCGGAGAAAAATCCAAAGGATCTCCCCCGCGCTCTTTTTACAGCAGGGAGAGAAGGGCGTTCCTCGAAGCGTTCCGCGTCGCCCGGAGAAGACCACAAAATGGGCTGGAGGGACCTCGATTCTTTTTTTTTTCTTCTCTCCTCTGCCTTCCCGAATGTTTCCACCCACCTCCCTTTTGTATTTTTTTACAATCTCCAAACTGTGGAGCGCATAAATCTCGAGCCAATCCGACGTAATCGATTTCCGGCCGGAGTCCGTGGAGGTGATCCATCGGATTGGGAGGTTTTTAACACATTCAGTGCGGATGACATATATATATGTCATGAGGGCTTTTCCACTCAGGCGGATGACATAAATGTATGTCTTCGGGAGTACGTTTTTCCGCTGGTCACTAGGGTGCTCCGAGCGCGCCTAGCGTTACTTTTTCACCCTCCCGCAGTTCGGGATTGACCTTACACCATTGCGGAAGTGTCCGTTTCTAGTTCTACGTGTTCCTTCATTTTTAGTGTTTTTTTGTTTACTTTACTGCTGTTTTTGGAACAATTTGGCAGGTTGAGATTTTCTTTTCATTTCCTTCGTCTCTTTTTCATCATTCTTATCGTAAATATCATAATCATGTTTTACATATGGATTATTTTTTTTAATTTGTTTTTTTACCTTCATTTTTAATTAATTTATATTTTATGTGCTATCATAAAAATTATGATGAGACTAACTTTTTTATTGAAGATATTTATCCCCATTTCATACTCACTACATTATAAAAAAATGATCTTAGTGCGGTGCTTCAGTTAATGATGTTATATTTGAATTTCTTTTGCTAGGAACATTTTTTATTAATGCAAATTACGTTTATCCTGGGTGATTTTTTTTTGGGTCTTTTTCCTACTTTTACTGCATATTTTCTCATTCGTTTCCCTAGGTCAATTACCAATCCTCTATTCATTTCGATTTTATTTCATTTTCTGAGTTACTCATACGTGTTGGGTTAGTTGCAGATTTTCTTCCTTTTCATAAAAAAACAACATAAATGGCGTATGCAACACTGCATTACACTATCTACAGTATTGGTCTGTATTTTTTTACTCGTTTATTTGTTTCCTTAGCTTTGTAAACGAAATTGCGGAAAAGAATAGACTCAGAGGTATTTTAAGCATTACGGCATTTAACCATTATTTATTCCCTTGAAATAGTATTTTTATCTTATTTTTTAATTTATTCATATCTTATGTGCAACCACAAAAATTATTATCAGACTTAGTTTTTGTTAATAATGTGTATTCCCGTCTCAAAACTTACTATTTGATTCCAAAATGTTTCCATGCGGTCCAAAAGGTCGTATTTTATACTTTATTAATAATTTTAAAATAATAATTGCAAATTACGTTTTTTTACATAATTTGGGTTTTTTTCCTAATTTTACGGCATATTTTCTCAGTCATTGCTCCGCATCAATTACTTGTCCTCTGATCATTATGGTGTTTTCATTTGGTAGGTCATTAATACATTCTAGTGTTAGGTACAGATACAGTCTTAGTTTTCATGAATACTAAGGTATTAATCACATATGCAACACTCCATTACACAAATTGTACTATTTTGCTTGATAATTTTTAAGGCTCAAGGTTGGAGTCCCTCCCTACCAGCGGCACTCCCAGAGATTATTTCAACTTGCAAATGATATTTTCTTTGAAATAATCCTCTCATAGACGGAGAAAAATGCTGTAAGCATTTTCCTCCAAAATCCTTCACCAAGGGCCTTCACTAAGGGCATAATGGATTGGAAGCTGTTAGACAGGGAGAACTGGAAACTTCGCTGGGCCTTCTTCTCCACATGGGCGCGATTAGGGTTAACACGATTTTTAACGATTGGAGGTCAGAATTAGTGTGAGTACCGATATTCGGGAGAAAATGTGCCGTGATAGGTTATTAGGAATGATGCAGGCTCTTCATTTCTCCGCTAACCGTGAAGGCATCCGAAGGACAGTGACTGCAATTTTCCCAGAATGTGAAGGTCAACCAGGACTATAAGGCCTTGCTTTCAAATATATCATTAACATTTGTGAGAATTTTTATTGAAATGTTTCAATTTTGCAATAACTCTGGGGTAACATAGATTTAAAAAAATGTTTATCCCATAAATTTATATTTTTCTTGCCGTTCATTGTGTGTTCTACTTCAGTGACTTGAAAAAATTAAATCTACGGCTGTTGAAACAAAAAAAATACACGTTAAGACTAATTCCAAGATATTTCCTCCATTAACCTAAGGAATCAATGGTAGAAGAAGTATTAAAAAACGGAAATATGAAAAGTTCACTCCTTCATACAAGGAAAATTGCATGTGTGTAATGCGGGTTGCGTGAATTGTCAATTACTGGTGACGGGTGGCATACATGTATGTCATTAGGGTTTTTTACTAATTGCTTGAAATGGAAACGAAAAAAATTGCAAATTCTGTTGTATTACTTCCAAGACCACCGTTATGAAGCAAAATCACCCATCCGTCACTGGAGGTTTCGGTGAAAATATCATCCGCATTGAATGTGTTAAAAGGCTCTCGAAGCGAAGACAGCGACGGCAGTGGTCGTTCTAACAGTTCACCACCCCCCGTCCCTATTCTTACCCGGCGAGGACCACACCTCCTACACCCTCACAATTGAGGGGACCACCACAGTAGAAATGTAAAATAACTGGGTATTTATGATGCAAGCTAAATAGACAAAATTCATTAGTACGAGGATATTTATGGCGCGCAAGAATTTCATTGAAGTGGTTACTCCAACTGTTCTGAGCAGAGGGTGGTTTACTAACCTAAATTTCAGGATACCTACATGGGCACAAAAAATTCTATTTCCGAAGAGCAATTATTATTATCGGCAATCGTTTTGCATAAATAAATCCGTCGTCTTAGGAGCGACTGGTTTTCCGAAATAACATTTAGTTCGTAAATAAGATTATGCACATTTTGAAGTTGATAATTCATAGTGTTCTCTTTTTCAATGTTCCAAGGTAGTGATTAAATTAGATAACGCATAATATTTACACGACATTTTGGTGATATTGTCCAATATCTAATTTAATCAGTGCCGGTTATGGACTAACCCCTGACAGATGGAAGTAGTTGTGATGGATAGATAAAAGTGAGCTCATGAGTGTGCTGTCGAAAGCTTTTCTTAAAAAATTGCGTATTACTCTGAAAGCTAAAAAAATAAGAAAATATCGTCATTGTAATTATTTTTTTGTGAGTTTGCTATGGGTAAATACTGATTTTATTTTAATCAGGCGTTACTCTTTAAAAGAAAATGCATGCAGAAGGAGTCATGCGACATACTTTTGCTCATAATATGGCTTTGAGATCCTACTGCTTTCGGCACGCACGCGTCATTATCAGTGGGAAGGATTGGAAATTTAGCGGAAAATTTTTGGGGTTGCTACGTTAACGAACTTTTATAAGTTCATCTGTTAAGTTTCCTTTACCGTGAGTATATTCAGGGGTAAGATTCCCATACCTATTTGATTTATTTTCGAACCCGCGTCAATAGTGCTGGTCACCCAAACAGTCATCGCTCGTGCTTCCCTATCCCAGTCCCTTTGGCCAGGCGACTACCTGAGGGCCACCCAGTCGGCAGAGAACCCAACAATGGACCTCCTCCCACTTTTCCTTCGATTTTATTTCTTCCGTTCAACTGACGACGATGACTCAACGACGAGTTCATTGGTCCCAATCTTCCGTCGTGATTTAGTGCGCGCCTCATAAGGATTCTACTCATACTTTAGTGTCATTGGCTCTGGTCGTAATTTTTCCTTTGATCTCGATACATTTCACGTCTGGTTTGATTTACAAGTCAACTTTCTAACCGAATCCGAAAAATGGAGCTAATTTTAGGCGTGAATATGCTAACAACCTCATTGAGACATAATAGTTTGTTAGTTTAGTGTTAAATGACTGCTAGCTTAATGCCGGTGGATTTGTTCGTCTTTTGGTTTTGATCGTGAAAAATTTTACTTATAATTTGATTTAAAAATCAATTTTTAAGCTAAGTATTGGGAAAAATGGAGCTTATTTCAGATGCGAATGTGCTAATAATCTCATCATTTACTAGCATTTGATAGTTTAGTGCCGGTTGTATTCACAATCGAAACAAATCCTTTTTTCAATCAAATTTCGGGTGTGAAAATGCAATTAATCCTTTTGAATGATACCTATTGCTGGTTTGATGCCGGTGGTCATGGTTGTGATTTCATATTGCTCATGAAACATTACGCTTCTGCTTTGATTTATAAATCAATTTTTAGTATAAATATTGGTAAAAATGCAGCTAATTTCACGAGTGAATATGCTAATATCCTTATCAAATAATTAATCTATCCAGTTCAGCCGGTGGTGTTAACATTTGAAAGAACTCCTTCATCCAATTTCAGGTGTGAATATGCTATTAGCCTCATTGAATGATAGATATAGCTAGTTTACTGAGGGTGGTTTTGGTCCTCATTTTGAGTTGATCATGAAACATTTCACTTCTGTGATTTATAAATATATTAAATTATTTATACAAATATTGGAAAAAAATATAGCATGGAAAATGTCAGGTGTGAATATGCTATTAATCATGTCGACAGGAAAATATATTTTCTTTCACTTAAAAAGTTTAACATTTTCGATATTATTAACGATAAAGACTACTCCTTTACCAAATCTACGAAAAGCTCATAAAAATCTTATAATACACTTATTATAAATCTTCTCGTATCCTGGTAAAAAGTTGATCCCGTGCACAATGTTGGTAAGGATTTGAAAGGTTAGGTTGCTTAATTGGACCATTAACGGTTTCCTTAGCTTCTTATTTATTTCTTACCAAATTGATCATTCTAAATTTGAGATAAACTTGGAAAATAGAACTCGATATGTCTTGATTAATTTTTGTGTATCAAAGAGAAAAACGAATGAGATCTAATACGTGGGAACGTCCTTTCACTGAAGGGCAATTTTTTTCAGCTTCCCTCGAGACGAGCTCCAGTCTATTTTCCATTCACTCATTAACTATTCCTCGCTCTCGTCTCGCATCCAATTTCGAGAGAAAAACGATCCTCAGTCCCCTTGTAAAAAGTAATGAGGGGAATCCGTGAGGAGTTTCATTTTCACCTTTTGGGAGGTCTATTTTTTTGTCAGCTTTCGCTTCTTCTTTCGCCTTTTTTCCCATAGATTTCTCATTTCGATCGCTTCTCCTTAATTCCTCACGGCAAAGGCACTTCGTGACGCTGGTTTCTGCCTTGAAACATAATTTATCACCCTCTTCCGCGGACATTTTCATTGTTCTTTTCAGATTTCAATTTTTCGGATCAAATGTTGATCCAAGCTCCATCATACTTCATCCGTGATAAAAACTACATATCGATGGCTAAGTTCTAACAGCACGTATCTAAAATTCGGCCGGTTTGAAACAGGTATCTTAAACGAAGCGTAATAACATTTAAAAAATAAAATACAAGCGAAAAACTACTCTTTGTTTGCAAATGAATGCTTCTTTTTCAATTTTATGAAATTTTTGTTGTTAATTTCAGTGTGCAAGTAATAAATATTAATCGTTTTTTTTTGCTCTCCTGAAAATCTGCTGTTTTTAAGATACCTTTCGTTAGAACTTAGCCATCGATATGGAAATTTCCGCACATTAATACAAACCTAAATTTTGATCATGGTTTCCTTGAAAATGGGATAACTTGTCGAAAACATGGTCGATAGTTGAGTTTTGTATTAATTTGTGAAATTTCCATTTTTTATCTTGGATATATCGCACGTCCACCAAGTTATGCCGGAAACGATTGTATGCGTCCATTTTACTTTATAAACATTGTCAGTAATCCAATATCTACATTCTTCCGGTCTGTATCTTCATCTTCGACCTGAAGACGCTGGCAGCAGTGCCAGCGAAACGGCGTCTTAAACCAACAACCGACGCGGTAGGTACCAGCGGAAGAATGGAGATTTTGGAACCACGACACTGCGGAACCTTCATAGTCACATTGCCAGTAATCCTAAGGTTGGTTTGCCCCCCACTCAATCATCCCATCAGCTAATCTTTTCACACCTACGGATTTCTTCTCTTTCTCATCCTTCTTTATCTGTTCCATATTTTATTTTTTAGTTATTACCATTTATTATATTTAGTATTTATCATTATTTAGTCTTCCTATTCCGTTATTGCCATCTACTTGTCCCTCGATGACTGTCTTAATGCCTCAAGATATGGTCGATAAGGTTGTTCCCTTTTATAATGAAGGTTTTTGAAGTCTTCTCTTCTTCCCTACTCATGTGAGGGCTTCCTCATCACTAACTCGGCCGATCCATTCTATCCTCATAATGGGAATTGAGGTTGTGTGGTCGCTAGAGTGTCACATCTAGTGGTTTCGAGTTCACATCCTGGGTGAGGTAGAGTTTTCAGTCTCTCCAATTCTTCCGTCAGAGCGTTGTTGTGTGAACTACATAGAAAGTTACTCCATTCGTGGAATGGGACGTTAAATCGTAGTCCTAATTGCACCTTTCGTTAAGAGCTAGTTAATGCCGACGCCAGGTTTCTCTCCACCCTTCACTCCTTACCCCGTCGGTCACCTCAACCAAAAACATACCTAGGTATTTCTTGTCTTTCAGATTGTTCATCAACTGCTCCATATACTTTACCTGAGGTCTTAATTTTTTCTATATAATGATCCTTGTCATGTTATATTTTACAGCATTAAAAATGGGTTCCGCAGAAAATCTTCGTGACGTTACATGATATCTATTCTGCTTTAATGCTGCATATTCGTAATCAAACGTATGCATACCTAATGCGAATTATTCACTCACAGATACCTGTACCGGATGTCCGCAATAAGTGTTTCACTATCTTTAATTTAAAAAAATCATTGCGTAACAAAGTAAAAAAATGAAACCGTGATGACAGTATGAAATTTTTTAAACTGAAAGTGTAAAACAATGTTGTACATCCCAGCCAGGAAGTATTTCATATGGATGCTTGCCAAAGCTCTCTAGAGATGAATGTATCCCCTAAAAAAGTTACGATTCAAATATAAAAATAGTAGTGCCTGTGTTACAAACTTACTAGGATATTTTGCAGATTTCCAACGGGTTTTAATGAATGAGGATTGTGTAGAGAGTGATCGCAAGAAAATATAATTTTTGAACTTGAACCGAGTTGTGAGAATATCGAATAGATATGAGATTGTATTTGGAAGACAGAAAGTCATAGGGAAGGAATCTACGGCCGTTCACTGCTCGTGGAGGGGAATATTGGAAGAAAGTGAGTTTCATATCGGATATGAAAACGTGCTTATAAGGATAGACATAGCGGGGAAAGGACCATGTCAAGGCGGCCAAAGTGAAAGGCTTTTGTATTATTCAATAGGAATGCCTCAGGGATATGAATTCCTTCTAGCCGCTAGTTTACACCAATACCTATCTCTCTCGATTGCCTGTGAATCGATCTGTATATCGTATTTAAATATTATTGGAATTTTTTTCGAGAGATGTAGCCAGAGGATTTTCCTTACTTTTACCTTTCAAAATTTCGTCATCTTTTCCGTTATTTTAAGATTTGAGGTGCAGTCTAGTGTTCATTTGTTTAAAAATTTCGACAGCCTTGTTTCAATTGAACGATAAGAGGAAAACAGTGATCATAAATAGATGGACAGTGGAATTTTTGTTACATTTCTGTTTCATTTAATGTCTTCTTCATATTAATCAGCATTTTACTATGTGGGCCTATACAAGCAAATTTCGGGGAAATCATCTTCTCGGAAACTTCTAAATAACACTTGAATAGATTCTTAAACAGATTTTAAAGATCATAATTAATTGTGAATTGCGCCACTCATTACGTCTATTCTCCACTGATTGAGTTTAGCGAGCAATGCTAACTCTTTTGTGCAATGAAATGAGAGGGCGTCTAAATCTATATGCTCTTTAATGCTTAAAATTAAAACTTAAAAGTGTCTTAGAGACTTAGTTTCCTTTCCAAGTTATTTTTAACCAAATCTGACCACAAACATTTTTGACTTTTATATGACGCCCAAATTTTTCCTTGGAAATTCCATAGCTGAAGTTTATTTTTCGTATTCGAATAAAAATATGAATCTCTTAAAATTATGCATACTAGATGCGGTCGTCGCTTCTTTTCGATTCCGTCATCCTCGGAGTTCGGCTGTTTATGATCGCTGACTAACTATTGAAATAGATTTTTAATGGTCATCATGAATGATCATCGATAGACTCACTCACCCAGTGATCCAAGCTGATGATTGGTTTGCATTGGTTAGGGTAGAGCTCACCCCAAAATTAGACAAGGCGCGAGGGGGTCGGCAATTCCTGCTCCTTAGACAACTGCGTGCTTCGGAGATTTCGTTTTGGGGCGTCCGAAGGTTCACCCAGGATTCGAACCCGTGACTCTTCTATCAGAAGCCAAGGGCCCTATCCACGAGTCTACCATGCTATCCGTAGATAGCCTAATGATTTATTTGATCAATCAAATGATCAAATAATTTTTATACCCAACAATGTGTTTACGGGGAGCTCAATTTATAATTTCGAACTTTGCGGATCAGTAATGCCGGCCAATCAGTTGCAACCCAGATCCAAATAAACCTATGCGCCATGCTTATCAACCATCATTTCATTTTTTTTATTGCTCTTGCCACATATATCTCTGTAGAGGGCGATTCAGTCGGCCACTGAATATGTTGTCCTTCACCGCGCTTATAAGTCGGTTTACAAAAGTTCCCTCTCGCGTCGCTGACGAGATGAGCGGATCACAGATCGGAATTTCTCAGAGAAGTAAGCTATAATTTGGTCTTTTTCGTGAAATTTATTTCTGATGATATAATTAGCCTAATTTATAACTTTTTGGTATTATTTTGGGTGATTACGAAAAACTAATGTCCAACTTATTTTCTCATTTAATTTCTCCTTATTAATTTTCCACACTTTGAGTACTGTTTCCTGGTATTTATGATATAACAAAAAAGCTAAATATTTTGCTTCAACGCCTTATAAATTACTCATTGAGGTTAATATATAATTTGCGGAAAGATTAACATATATTGTCTTACACAAACACGCTTTTCTGTGTAGACATTAAAACGACAAAATTTAAGTACCTTGACCTGTAGAAGTAGACCTGTTTCATGTATTCCTTATGTAATAACAATTAACCATAGAGTGCCATTGACTTCTATCCCAAGAGGTCGTGCCTCATTCCTCATGTTTTTACTAGAGCTGAACGCCTTGTATCCATCTATATTTTTATCTGTATCTATATGCATAACGTTATCGGTCCACAACATTTCAAAAATCACAACTTTACCGTTGACGCATCCCAACCATGGAGCAACCTCCTTCAACCAATCAAAGACTCCTCATCCCTGTTGAAAGTCAGAAAAAATACCCTAATTCCTATTTAACCCAACCTTATTGATCATTTCAACGCGCTATAATCACGTATGTATATTTTGTATTGTTTTTGTATATTTTCATTTGTTACTGATTTAAAATTATTGTTATATCATTAAACTTAATTCTTAGCTTAAAACTGCTCAAAAATAATGGTCCAAATGGATTTAATAACCTTTAATAAGAAATTATGTGAATTGAATTGGAATTGATTGTAGTCCTTTGGTATAATGAAATTTACTATTGACTCATTAAATTGTTCAGTAGTGTCGTTAAAGAGATCGACACCGAGATCATCTAATCATTCTAAATTCGAAGTTTTTGAGAGAGCGAACTACTGAGCTTGCCTGGTTCGACCACTTCCCACCGTGTGCGAGGCGTATATCCCTGCTATTATCCCGACCTGTCCGTTCTCCTCCATTCCCTCAATACACTCCTTCCACTGCCGCAGCAAAACATGCCGCGCTCAAATTTACGACCGGCCGAGCTCAGGCTCCCACGAAAGGCCTCGTTCCACTGCCTCCCGCACTCCAGGCACGGGAAAAGAACATGGTGAGTCATTACCTTTTATTTATTTCCATCATTTTTTCACCTTTGGTCCGCTTTTCATCCTTCTCTTTTCATCGTTCCTCTAGAGCCAAGGTGACCACCTGCCTTGAAATCAGGAAAATCGAAAATTTCCCGAATGCACCGCTTCCTTTACCGTTTCTAAAACTTCGCCTACCTGGGCACTTAAACAGAGCTTCAAGGATATTTTTGCTGTCAGCGTATAAAACTGGGTGAACTGTACAATTACTGTTATTCCTCATCTATGCTTTTTAGGTACGTTCCAAAGAATTCTTTAAATCATTTAATAGCTGACTTTTCGTAATTTTACTTATTTGCTTATACATCCAATCGAAATTAAAATTACATTCCGGTTTATATGAATCGAATGTATGCCCAATTTTATAATTTCAAGCGTCAAAATTATAGGTAAGGGTTCAAAATTTTAAGAGTCTTTGTTCCGTGTCATAAAAATATTTTGTTATATCGAATAGAAGGCGTTCCGTAAATAGCGATCTACGGTAGCTAGATAATTAAATATTAGCCTAATATGTAGCTGCATAGAAAAATGAGAAAAACTAGGCAGAGTAAATGAATGATACCTATTCATTCGAAAAAATTGAGTATCGGGTTTACGCTCGGTTGGTCGGGATGGATTTACAGCGCCAGAAAATGTAGAAATTCTTGAGGATCATTAATTGATTCGTTACGCGATCGGGTTTACGCTATGAGGACAAATTGAATTGGGTGACTGTTTTTTTCCCCTAGCTTATTCAAAGCAGAAAGCAAAATGATTTCTGAGCGACTTTGATAATACACCTATGTTTCTCTATTGCGAAAAACACTTTTTCTATCGCATGCAGGCATTTAGCGTTTTATAATTGCACGTTAGCATTCTTATCTGTATCTTTTCTAGCAACAGGAATAAGCCAGAGGATTGCTGAAGGTGTTATTTCATCCATCTGCAGCGCAAGGATCATGGGAGATTCTGGATTTAAAGTGGTGAAAGTTATACGCATCAGAAGTCTTTGATTTGAACCTAAATCAACATTGATGCAACTTTAACGTGGAACAGGATCTTTAGGTAAGTATAAAAGTTACTTTTTAAACTTACTTTCTATAGTTTCGCTTATTTCAACTTATTTGGCTGAAAATTAGCTGATATTGGCTGGAAGTGATTTAGTATCAGAATCATTGGTTTATAGAAATTATAATTTGTACTCTTTCCTTAATTTCAACAATATTACTACTGATCGGTTATCCACACTTTATTTATGATTAGGTTTTTTGGAGAACATATGCCTTCTCTTCTTTTGCTTTTTTTTCACTTATTTAACGAAAAAATCAAAGATAAAGTGTGGTAAAAACAAAGCATATACGCAATGAAAATAACGGCCAATGATAAATAAATAAATATAAATAAATTCAAATTGATAGTAAACCTCAAATAAGACGATAATTAACTCCGGTAAAAATTTATAATCCTCTGGTGCTGTTAATTTTTGCCTTGGGTGAATTTAGGTTATCTCTTTTTCTTCTGCTTGCCGCAATTTACTGCAGTAAAAATAATTCGTCGTCTCAGCCGTCTCTTGCTTTCAAAAAAACGCCCTCTAAAAATTTTTCTGGTGCATAATACATTTGCACTTCATGAACGATTTATAAATTAACACTCAAATTGAAAGTGGACTCGTACGCGAGGGTCTGATGCCAAGTTTTATCTAGTCCCAACCACACCGTAATATGCAAAAGTGGCAATCGGAATTTTTCGGAGCGGTTGTCTGGGATAAACCGCTGGGAAGATCCAACACTCTCGTCCACCCTGGCTCAAACACAATTCCTCGTCCCATCGCATTTCCCACTGCTCCCCCGAAAACGCCATCGAGAGGTTGGGAGTAGTGGCTCACTCTGCCGGCTCATCTGCAAGTTAAACACCGCTCGGAGCGGATTGCGGCCTTCTCTGTTTGGGGCGTGGAACGGGGTTGGGGAGGGGGGGTGAGAATAGGGTCGGGAAGTAGTGTGAGGAAAGGGGAGGTGAGTTGCAGGGTTTTTGGGGAAGGGTAGCTAGTGTTGGCCGGAGGTGAGGGAGCAAGGGTTCTTACTAGGGTTCAGGGATGGCAAAAGAAACTAAACAAAAGTCAAAACCAGTAAAATTTCAATAGTTTCGTTACCAGGAGCGAAATGTGGAAAAGAAACGAAATGGGTTTAAACCTGGGGAGCGTCGAAACTAAACTAAACCTCTGGTACGAAATTCTCGTACCTCAACAGGACAATTACGGAATGAAAGACTCCCTGCAGAGCTGTTTAAGCCCTACCCTAAGAACGTGAGGATTTTCAAGAGGAGGTGTAAAAGATTTATATTGGAAAATTAATATCATTGCATTTTATATATTCACTATCTAGTTTCCTTTTGGTAATGCATATTTCATTTACAATATTTATGTTTTTTTTTAATTTTTTTGTATAAACCGTTACCACCTGGCAAATAGCCAACTTGTACAATATAATAATAATAATAATAATAATAATAATTAATACGAAACGAAACGTAGATGATGTTTCGCACCTTAGGGATCAAGTGCTTCACATTCGGACAGTTTAGTTTCGACTCACCGAGTACGAACAATGGTTGAATGAAGTAGAGGTTCAGCCTACCGCCATTGGATGAATGGGGCACTCATATTTTTATCGCTAACAGGAGAAGGGTAAACACAAACTGGTCATTCGATTTTTAAGCTCGATTTTTTAACTCCTCTACTCGTATGTTGAAGGTAATGGGTCGAAATAATTCCCTCTTATCCCCTTCCTCTCAACCTCTTGGATCGAAACTTAACTATGAGCAGCGGTCGAAACTTAACTCCTTGGTGATTTTAATTTCGCGCGGGAACGAAACTAAACCGAGGCCTCGCATTTACGTTTCCCTCCGGGTCGAAACGAAATATTTTCGTTTCGTTTCACTTGCCATCCCTTCTAGGGTTCACGGTTTGGAGGAGGTTTTAGCGCGAACCTTCACCTGAACCGCACGATCATTTTGTCCCGTCATTTCCGAGTTATAGCTCCATATATTCATCGAGCAATCACTCCAATGATGGCGGAAAATTGATCGTTTTACGCAATCATTTTCCGCCATGCCTCAAGGTATGGTAATCCCATCCCTTTTTCAATCAGTCGTCACGTCCCTGTCTCCGTCGCCGAAACCATCGCTAGCACCGTCTACCGCCCAATGAGAACTCGTGGCAGTGATTGTAACGCCTTGCTTGACTTTTAATTCAATGAAATATATAAATATAAAAAGTAACGGAAAAAATGCTCGCGGCGTGGTTTACGCTTAACTTGCAGCCACTGGGCGCATATATTTTCTTCCTTCTTCACGCTCGTGTTAAAGATGTGATAATTGTAGAAAACTATAGCCTGTGCTCGTAGTGGAGAAATAGGAAATCTTTGGCGTGGCCGTGATTCGATCCTGATCGTTTCCATTTCTGGACAGGCATACCACCACCAGTTATTATACCACCAAATCTTGGATATTGCTGAATGTTACGAATTAGTGGTGTGACCTGGCCGAGAAGATCAGGGCTCGAATCCAGGCTAAGAAAATGATTTCTTAAATGAAAACGGACTGAGTGCAAATTCACTTGTTACATGCATACTCATCCGTCAACTTACCAACTAAGGAGTTCGACCAAGGAGAAATAATGTTTTTCAAATGTTTCGGGTAGAGTGGTGGCTAGAGGGCTGGCCTCCAAAACAGTGGGCTCGGGTCCATATTCCGGCGGTGGAAGATACTTTTCAGATTCTGCCCGATCCCTGCGTGGGTGCGTGGCGGGGGGCACTTGAAGTTCAGCACTCCGTCCGTCGGATAGGACGCTAAGCCGTGGTCCCCTTGTCGCCTTTCGTTAGGAGCAGACTAACGCCGGGTTTCTCTCCATCATCGCAAGTGACCTTAGCTGTCGGTCCCCTCCTCCAAATACCATAGTTTATTTCAAAGGGGCTGAATGAGGAAGCCAAATTCCATTCCGCAGAAAACTGGTTTCTGTTAAATAGAAACTTGAAGCTTGAACGTGGTGGAAAGGCTCCATGTTATCAATAAAAAAAAAACACTTGTGAATTCCACAAAATATTTTTTTTTAATTCCAACCAGTTTCAGCTGTTACACCAGTATCAAGTACAGAAAATATAAAAAATATGGTGAGGACAGTGGCTGTTAATGGAGGGGAAAACAAAGTTTGTCATTTGGGTTGTGGGGGTGGGGGATTTGGGGGAGTGATGAGTGATAAGGGGGATGGGTTGGGAAAGGTTGTGCCGTTAGCAAGACTTCCGTTTGTTGCTATCTCCCGAATTTCCTTGTCATCCATCCTCCTTCCTTTACTGGTAAATTGGAGTATTTCTGGATCGAAACTCCTTTGGTGCCCCAAGTGTCCTCACCATATCTTTTATATTTTCGTTATTTGATAATAGCGTGACAGCCGAAACCGGTCGGAATTAAAAAAAAATATATTTTGGGGGTAGCAAAGTGCCTTTTATTGGTAACTAATTTCTGTTGCCACTTCGGTCGCATTTTAATCGGTTCAAAATGTCCACGGCGCGGTTATGAGTGCATTACGATCCACTTTTTTCCAATATTTTTCAGTTCAATGTTTGTGGCATTGGCATTGAAGAGCTATGAATTTGATAAACCACATCACTATGAATTTTAATTTCGCTTGCAACCCCTCATAATGCTTTATTTCCACCATGAAACTCGGATCACTTTGATGACAGTGGCGAATTTTGTAAACATATTGAAATGCGTGTCGGATGACAAACAATGAGCATCTTGAGAATCCTCTCTTGTAATATTATAGCTTATTTTATTCAAACACTCCATGGCCGTAGGATGTTCATTATGTAGCATACTTGCGCAAAATCGAATGTCCCGTCACTAGTTACATCTTTGCAGAGATGGACACGACGTGGCATCAACTGTGTCCTCTTTAAATACCCGCGTTCCTCTCCAAATAGTCGTGAGGCAGTCATATCGTCCGGCGCAGCGGGTGGCTTTCACGGCAATCTTCGCATCGCTGAGAATTTCCTTGAAATCTGGTGAAAAATTTCTTCTCCACATCCGGCGCAGGAATGACCCAGTCCCAACACAACATCCAGCATCCGACAGCGCCGCAATATCTCCCTTGCCCTGGCATCTAGTCAGCGTTTTCTTTTGTCAACGACCGCTTTTGCATTGAACGTCATTTCCGCATTCGGGTCATGTCACCGTGCATATCGGAGGTTTTTCGTTTCCCCCATCCACGAAGGGAAATAAGCTCCGGCGTTTTGCTTTCTCGTGCCGAAGTTGGTCCATTGGTAATCATAGCTCGTGTGAGATTGCGGTTCGGTGGGCCTGTGATCCAATGGCATTTGTAGGAGAAATCGAATAGGATTTCCATCAGAGTGGAGAATAGAGTTCCTGCGTGTATTTCGTTTGGATTAATAGGGTTCGAGTGTTCATTTGTAGAGGATATTAATGAATATTTCTCATTAATTGTCAATCATTATGTTGATCTTATTTTACATTGATCATATTTTGCATGATGTGTAGCACTATGTGGTAGAAGTTATTAATGCTAGTCAAATAAGACGCTGCAATATTTCCACTGCAATCATTATCACATGATACGTTTTGTTGTTACAACAAAATTTTTAAATGCATCATATGCAGTCAAGTTCTTGCAAAGATTGGCTTACTATGCTATGCTAACATGACGAATATCTTGTGCGATGTGGGGCGCGATGTGATGGAAGTAATTAGTATTTTGTAAGATAAGGCATTGCAATAAAGCCACTAGATTACTTATTTGATTTATTAATTATGTCCGACTGCTACTTAAGTATGTCGTAGATGCATCTTTTGTAATATACCTAGCCACTGGATTTCTTATTTTATTTAATTTATTAATTATGTCCGACTGCTACTTAATTATGTCGTAGATGATAATTAGGCCATTAAGTTGTCCTACTGCTAAAGGACATCTTAATGGCCTTCCCCTCAGATAAAAAAATGTTCTCTTCATAATATTGCAAGATCGGGCAATCATTAAATTATCTCTTCCACTGCCTTAATTTGAACCTGAGCAGGCGGGGTGGGAAGCCAACAATAGCCTCCACACCAGCCCGATCACTAACACTTTCTTTGGAATTCAATTTTAGACAGAACTTTGAAATTGGTTATTACCTTTCCACTCTTTTTTTTGAATCCATCAAAGTATCATTCTCAAAGTAATGCAAATGATGCATTTATGTGAATAATATGAAATTTTCTTTAAAAAAATTCCGAAGCTATTAATTTTTTCAAGAGATCGCAACTTTTATTTGAGTGAGTCGTTATATTTATTGCCAAATTTTATATCCAATTTTTGAATTCCCATATCAATTATCTTATTCCAGAGAGTTTGAATTTTCCTCTGTTAGTACCTTCAAAGATTTAGTTCCCCATCTTGTGTTTTGGATTTTCTCTCTAGCAAATAGTAAGATTGCTATCTGATTATCCCCAACCTTTACGGTAGAATATATTATATTCATTCGAATTGAGTACTTCAAATGCTTTATCTTGAATATCCGTTGCCGATAAATTGAAAAATAATATAATTGCATTGGTGTGGCATCATTAAATTATCTCGATGACTAGATCTATATCATAAAGCCCTTATTATGGCTATTTGAGGGTAAAAGATGGAAATTTCCCTCCTAAAAGGATGAATGGATGAAAAGATGAATTTCAATTCCAGTAAATACTAATTAAGTTGAGTGAATGTGGACATACGGTGGTTCAACGAGATGATTATTTTGAAAACCTGTGTAGGTATTTGGTGTATGTAAAGTCGATAACAGGATTAAATATTTTGAAAAATGAATACTTCAATGCGTGGGTGAAGGGTTTTCTGTGTTTGGGACATCCATTAATTACGTGAGGCATTTTGGGGTCGGGGGGTTGGAAGTGGTCGAGCTGATTCTCTCGTAACTCACGTGGGAGAGAAGGGGGGTCCTGGGAAGTATCATGTAATTTTTTTTACCACGAGAAACAGTGTAAAATTTCTATCTTAGTAATCTCAAAAAAGGCAATAGTCTTAACAAATATAAAAATAATTAAATAAATTATTTTAAAAAATCCAACTCAATGGAGCATAGGTTAACATATTTTTAGTGAATAACGCATTTTGAACAATCTTACGTGAGATTAGGGGGAGACGGCTTGCCAAATCTCACGATATCTCACTAAAGGGGGGAGGGAATTTTAAAAAATCACCAAAATCACCTAGTAATTATGGATGCCCCCTTAAATACTATTCATTTAGTTCGCTTGTAGAATTATTAATTGTAAATCAAGAATTTAATCCCAAAATGGTAAGGTAAATTCGCAGCAAAAACATCATTCACCTAGATCGGTGTAGGCGAATGATTTTTTTCTCTGCGGATTTTTCGCACTTGTGCATTGCGGGTGACTCCCGTAAAGTTGCCACCCGGTGGCCAGTCCCGGTATACTTAAACTATCCTGGAGGCCTTCACGTCTACATCAAAAGCCGCAATACTTTGATGCAGTTAAAAAAATCCATAAAAAGGATGCAGTTGGTGCCGTAGCTTATTGAACGGCTGAAACTGAATACTCCAGATCACATCTTTACAAACGATCATACCCACCCTTCCATTTTCCATCGCTTAATCCGTTGCTTTCCGTATTTTCAGCTGTCGCTATTTTCTCGCTGTGCTACTTCTAACAGCGGTTGTAATGCCACGTTTCGTTTTTGAGCGAACGAAATATAAAAACGCAATTACTTAGCTTCATCAAAAACAAACGAAATGTTGAAAAATCATGAATTAATAAAAGATTTCTGTGGAAAATGAAGTTTTGATTATGAAAAGTGTTAAAATTAGTTTAAAACACTCTTCTTAGTAGGTACCATGTTTAAAAAAAACTTTCCCCAGGGCCCCACCTGGTTTTGGACCCTTCCCCCGAACGAAATTCCTGACTACCCCACTGGGTGCTAGATGCAACGCGTTCTGATTGGCTGAAATATGCCACTTTAGTGCACACGTGACGTAAATTGACGGATCCCTCCATGAAGCTGCACATTTTAGGGATCTTGCCAGTTTGTCAGCTGAATAGAGATTAAGAAAGCCTCAATAAATCTTGGAACAAGTTTTATTACACATACACAATTTGAACACACAAGTAGTGGATTTAGGCGGGGAGGACAAATATTCTTGAAGCAGAGAGATATAGTGTCTTGAGTGGGATTTCTTATAGTTTACGGCTTACCGTGTGTTTCTCCTTAGGACGCCTAAGTAACCAGTATTAACCTGCTGTCAAAATTATCATATGAATTAAACCTTGTCCTTCTGTGCACTTTCCTTTTATTCTACATCGGCCTAAGCTGCAAGGAGAGGGCTTCCGTTACCCGTCCACCCCTCTAATGTTAGAACCGAAAGTTAAAATATGCATTAAATCGAAACATGAAGCTTTTACGTGGTGGAAGGGCTCCATATTAATAATGAAAAACACTTTGTTACTTCCACAAAATTCACAGTTTCTATTTTATTACCAGTGGTATGGTGGTATGGTATTTGGAGGAGACGACTGACAGCTGAGGTCATTTGCGCCATGGGGGAAGGGTATGGAAGGAAGGGTGGAGAGAAACCCGGCGTCGGCATTAGCCTGCTCTTAACGAAAGGCGCCAAGGGGACCACGGCTTAACGTCCTATCCGACGGACGGAGTGTTACGCTTGAATGTCCTCCACACAACACTCCAGCAGGGATCGGGCAGTCTCTGAAAATTCTCTGCCACTGCCGGGATTTGAACCCGGGCCCGCTCTAGCTACCACACCAACCCGATCCCCTTTTTATTACCGGTTTCGGCTATTACACCATTTTCAAATACATACAATATATGGTGGGGGCAGGTATATTTATAATGATTGTTAATGTGGGGGTGGGGGAAAATATTTGGATTCAAGCTGGGATTGGTAATTCGTGGAAAAGATTTGGGCGGGGACACAGTTTGTCAGGTGGATTGCTGGGGTGGGGGATTTGGGAGGGTGATGAGTAATAAGGGGGATGGTTGGGAAAGGTTATGTCGTTAACAAGGTTTTCATTTATGACAATTCTCGAATTTCCAAGGCGTCCATCCTTCTTCCTTTACTGGTAAAATGGAGCATTTCGGGGTCAAAATTACTTCCGTGCCCCATTTCCAGGAGGTGCCGGGCGAAAGCTGACGTATCGTCCATGTTTTTCCAACATGCCCTGTGTTCCTTTACCCTTGTGTTGAAGTCTCGTCCCGCTTGGCCGATGTAGCATGAATCACAATCATTGCATTTTGATTTATAAATGCCTGATTTTAATTTTGGTTCAATAACAACTTTAGCATTATTTAACAGTCTACCCAAGGTGTTATTATTATAAAAATCCACTTTGTATTTGTTTTTGGGGATAGCTTGGGATACAGCATTAGACAAGGGGCCTATAAAAGGTATTTTACACCATCTAGTTGAAGTTCTGGGTTCGACGGGTAGCAAGGAACTTGACTTGGTGTGAGCAATATGCTTTAATTTCCTATTTAAAATTCTTGTGATCAAAGATTGCTCATATCCGTTATTATGAGCAATTTGTCGTATATTATTTAATTCCTCTTTAAAATCAGTTATCCGAAGGGGAATGCTAAGTTTGCGATTTCTGGAGTTATCGCTCGGAAGAAACGGGAAAAATGATTGTGTGATTCACGTTTTACGAAAGGTGTCGTCCGAGGTCCTTACAATCCACTCAGTCAGTTGAGCAGTGCCGCGTGGCGGATGAAAGAACTACCCGCGACGAATGTTCACTTCCCCTCTCAATTCGAAATCGAGAGTGGGTCGAGGTACTTGCGGAAAGTAAGGAACAGCCCACAGCCGTCTTTCTCAGATTCTCGACCCTTATTCGACGGGAAATTTCCTTTGAAGGCACTGCTGCTCGTATGTCGGTCAGCGGAAGAGGGAGGTGTGTGGAATAAGGTGCAGGATTTGCGCAGTGACCGACATTGTGATCTAGCCTGTCTGATGTTTCGACAAATAATTAAAAGAAAATTTTTCCCCTTTACGTAATTCTATGTCTTCTTTGTTACACAAACGTTTCCCTGGAAAAAAAATAAAAACGCTAGTAAAATACAAACAAATGAAAATGTTGGGCATCTATATATGAGGAATATATTTATGCTGCAATTCATGGCTATCAGGTACAGAATTTCCTAATAATTGAATACAATTGTGGCGTGTTAAAGGAGATGTGAGGTAAATATAATATCATATTTTTATGCAACCAAATTATTTCATTTCTATAAAAATAAAATGATAACAAAGAAAAATATTTCTCATTCTCGAGAACCAGTCGTTTTTTACGATTTCATTGTGTAATAATTGTATATTTCGATTACTTATGGTTACATTATGAGTGCTAGAGATTCAATTGAACGAATATTTTTGAATATGTCAATTTGAATATTTATCGACCTTGCTGGTGACCAAAATACAATATTGACCGTCGTGCATCGCAAGTCCTTATTGTTATAAAAGAATATTTACAGGTGTGTATCTTAGAAAGCTGAAATTCTGCATGGCGTTATCTCAAGGTGTTATACAATATATAGTCTTCAGCAATTTTCTTTTGTAAATATTTTCTCTAGAATTATAGCAATCACAGAACGAAATATATGTTGCGAAAGGGTCAGAACTTTGGCCACTACATTTCTTCAGGGTTTTCTTCCACGTCAGCTTGTTTGTGGACAACAGTTTCGCTGGCTATCCATCAGTCATCAAAATCAGTCATCAAAGAGAGAGCCAATCAGAGAGAACCGCCCAGTCAGACAGCCAATCACAGTGCAGCTCCCATCCAGCCTAAGGGATATAAGCGAGGCAGAAACCGACAGCCGACACCTTCGACCTGAAGACGGTGGCAGGATAGCCAGCGAAACGGTTGTCCACAAACAAGCTGACGCGGAAAAAAACCCTGAAGAAATGAAGAGATCAAACCATCGCCGCGGAAACCTACGTTCTAACATTATTCGCCTCTACAGGGAGGAGATTTACAGGGATATAAGGAACACCTTCGACCTGAAGACGCTGGCAGGATAGCCAGCGAAACTGTGGTCCACAAACAAGCTGACGCGGAAGAAAACCCTGAAGAAATGCAGAGATCAAACCATCGCCGCGGAAACCTACGCTCTAACATTTTGGCCACTAGATTCTTATAACCAGGGTTAAAGGTGCAAAAATAAGTATGCAAATGCAAATAAGTATGCAAAAACTACGTCTACCACTTTAAAACGTTTAAAAGTTTAAAACGAATAAATAGGTACTTATAATCAATGGCGGATCAATGGGGGAGAGCAAGCCAATTGGACACCCCCTTTGGGTATCCAATATACACTAGATAGAATTGTATTTTTTTCGGACCATCACTACCGTTGGTAGGTTAACCCCCACTTAGGCCCCCCTTGTCACTATTATGGATCCGCCACTGTTTATAATGTGAAATGTTTCCGCTGAATGGAGCTGAATCCCGGCTAAAAACCTTCGAGCGATCCCCAAATAAAAATCCTCTCGTTGTGAAAAAGACTGAGTTTGTAATAAAAGTTCGTAATAAAATATGGATTTTTGTAAAAAATAAAAACAATAGACACGTCATCACTATAGTTTTTGAGTTTTTAGTGAGAAAATGCTGTACTTGGCGTGAAATCGCTTTGGTTAATTCAAAATTGATGCAAATTTGAATGTAAAATTAGTGTTATTGACTCGTAGGCACTGCCATTGACTCATGAAAATTGCAAAATCATTGCTCCAAAAGCACAAGTTTTTAACTGTCAACAATTTGCGTAACTGTCATAATTTTGATTTTAAACATGATATCGTTTACAAATGGGATAGGTACTGCCACGTTCCCGTTGCAGAGTTTAAGGGATGCATTTTTGCCAGCCAGGTTGTAGCCCCTGGTTGCTGACCTGAGAGTTTCCAGTTCAAGTCCCAGGCGAGGCCTTTGGACAAAATAGAGGAGTGTGGGGTAAGCCAATGGAAGTAAGTGACCCCTCCTACTCAGTACGAGGAAAATTCACGTGCGAGCGGGTTAGGACTGGTTGAGTTCTACCCTTGCCCAACCTAGAGCCTCCCTTTTATTACTATGCCCGAGAGAAACGATAAAATAATAGAGATATTTTGCCGGACGGATAGGTCGGGGAATTCGTTTTTAAATGACTTTGATAAATGCCAGACAGAAATCGGTACTTTTACTGCACAAGTATTTCCTCTCCTGTTCCTAAACGGCTGATGTCCTAACACAACGAGGGTGATAGCCTTATTTTGCACACGCTTATTTAGGCGGCTTGCAGGGTGATATGTAGATGCAAATGAAACTTTAGGTTTATAGACTAATCGAGTGTAAAATCACGTAGGTACTAAATATTTGAAGCGTAAAACTGGTATGACTTTTTGAAGATACTAGAAAGGTTAACATGCAATGGCTCTATTGTGCTAATTTAAGTACGCTTAGTGATCCATCTTGGTGTTTAGCTCTACGAGAGTGCGATCTTACTTATTTTTTCGACCCAAGAAGAAGAACTTCTCTTTCAAATCTCACAGGGTCTAATAAGGCTTCTTGCAATGGTACGATTTGGATCGTTATTGATATTTATTTAACTTCTCCTCCGTTGAAACAGCATATTTGAGGATTTTACGTCAGTGGGTTCTAATAGTCAACTACGACTGGCCGTCGGAAAATACCCATGCCCTATCGCCTGGATAGGGGCAACCTACCCAGGCGAGACTCGAACCCACGAACACGACGGTTTGGCAAGCGAGAACTTTCCTCGTTGCCTTTGCGGCCGTCGAATGAGAGTACGTTTTTTCCGAAAATCAAACCTGGATCAACTGTTAGGTAGGCAACAATGATAACATTCGACTCCATTGGTTTCTATTAAGCTTTCATCTTCCATATAATATTACGGCTTCATAGACAAACACCAATGAGGACCCTGGGGGGGTTTAGGAGGTTACAACCACCGGGGCCGGGACCCAGGAATACAACCGATACGCCCACGCTCCCGTGGAGGGGAGTGGAAGGGAAGAAAAAAGGATTGATGCGCCGCGGCGCCTGCATAGCAAATTGTAAAGTACGCCACGTCACGGAATTCCATACCATTAGGGAGCTGCCGCGGGCTACATGCGCGGGAAAAACATCGATTTTATTTTTCTTGATGCAAACGGTCGTTTTTGATTCCTTTGGATGGGCACTCTAAACGTTTGATATAATTTTAACGTAAATATCTCGTAAATAACTCGGTGATCCTTTTCTTATAATACCACATGAGCACAAAATGTCGACGAAAAACAAGGTCCGCCATTTTGTATCGTATCGGCCACAAATAAAACAACGGAGTCGTGAAAGTTGCCAGGAATTAAAAATAATAAATGGCGTAATAATATTGTAAATTTTTCTGTCTATTGAATTACTGAAGAAGGTGTGGCATGAGTTTTAACATGCTGAATTTCGAAAAAAATTCAATGCGGGCAATTTTTGTGAAATTTGTTCAGCTTTGAGGCCAAGTAATTCGATTAAAATGGTAACCTACGAAAAACGGTTTGCGTAAAAAAATGCACTACTGTATTTACAACAACTGTGCGAAGTTTCAACTTCCGCACTCAAAAAAATCGTTTATGAGGGTTTGTCCAGCTTTTTTCGATTTCATCCCTCCGTGCGCCGCGGCGAGAAGGAGCCCGACGACGCCTCTGGGGTAGGGATAGGAGTGGTAGGGTAGTATAGGGAATACCCTCGCCGCTATGAAAGCGAAGAGGGCCCACTATTAGCGAAACCATAATTTGCTGTGCCAACTATTTTGGAAGATTTTTCTATCCAATCCAAGATCGAATCTAATTATAGATAAATAGTATACAATATAAAGATAGATAAACAGCTGTTTTTTGCTATAGAAAAAAACGATAATATTTAACGCGAGGGGTGAGATATTACGGCGGACTTGGTGCCTTTGATGTCCATCGGCCACTTTCGGCTAGCGGACTTATCTACCGCCTCTTAACGCCTTTTGGCTCTCATTCCGTGGCCATCGCACATAAATCACAACGCCACTTTAAAGAAAGGTATTTCACGCCGTTCGCATCGCACCCTTAAAGTGTTTCTGAGGAGGCGCGGAAGGGTTTTAAAGGGTTTTTGAGCATCTCCACGTCCCTGCCGGCCGCCTCCAATTAGCATAAATAAGAACCGACGCGGAAGGTGGGAGATAAACATCGGTTTATGCTCACTTCTAAGAGGTCCCTCAGTGCGGTCTTGCCCACGCTGAAGGTATTTACTGCTTGGTCACTAGCCGCAGAAAACCCATTGTTTTTTTTTCAGTGTCACTGTAACCTCTAGTTTGTCCTGTTACTTATGTCTAGAATTCTTCATAACTTTTAGTGCTCTAATCTGGTGTATCTAAAGGCAGGCTTACGTTGAATCATAGATGAAATATCTAACATTACGATTTGTATTTTTATCATTGTCATTCAAAATTTCAATTGTAAAATAATGCATAACAATTTCATATTGGGGTCAATATCAGTGCAAGGGTAATTAATTTGAAATGAATAACCTGACGTATCTTTAATTTTAATGCAATGGAAGCAAGAGATTACTTATAGGTAGATGGTACTGCAATAGGACTAAGCGGTAGATTTAAGAAAGTTTAAGCAATAAAACCTAGCGTCTTATCACAATGGCTGGCATCTTATAATCGTCCAAAATATATGCATTTAGCTGGTTAAGGTAGATTTACGTGGAAGCAGGAACACAGGTTATAGTCTCCTTATTTCACTTCAGAGAAGTCCCTCGATGCGGTTTTGCCTTGTAAGAAGGTACTGTAGGTGCATATACATCTTAGTCACTCGTTACAAAAATAAATTTGTTGTTCCAGTGCTACAGTAGCCATTTCTTAACCTTATATTTTATCCAGTACTCTTGACTAGTATTTTTCGTGAGTTTTTAATGATACGAAACTTCATTATCTTATTATAAGCACACGACTAAAATCATTATATTTTATTATTATTATCATAAAACATTCGGCTGAGAGGAAATTCGTAAGCTATCTAATCTTGACTATTTTTTATTTGAAAACAATAATTTTACTATTTTTTGCAAATACCTAAACTCGATCATTCAAAGTTAATTACCCATGCGTTTTACTTCCTTACTTTACTTACTTGGGATCTCTTCCGTCTCATCTCAAAATATTGATATATTCATCCCCAATGATGAAGAGAGATATAGACTATATATGTGGAAAAGTGAGAAATTTATTTATTGAACTTGTAAAACGGTACTTAAAATATTACTTTGTGTCATAAAACACATTACCCCAAAAGTAGCTCATAGCAATTGGGCCAACAATCTATAATGAATAAAAAAGAGTGGTCAGTTAGGAAGGTGCGGAAACTGCGAGTTTAATCTCTTGTGTCAGTCATACACGTTCATGGTAGAGGAAGTGATGAAAGGGCACTCGAAAGGGAGAGTAAATAAGAATCGTTCGGAATTTGGTGGGTGGGATATTGGCTGTGGCAAAATTTATATTCCAAGAGTTAGAATGTCTATAGAAATAATGGAAGGAAATAGGGAGCTCTTTTGTAAGTTATGTGTAATATTTTTCTTATAAATCATCGTTATTAGGCTCTTTATTATTTTCAAATAGTCCCCAAAGGCTATTGAGAGGAAATGTCATTTTTTATTGCCTGTAGATGGCGTAATTCTATGAAAGGAAGTACTTGAGATAAAGTGATTGGGTATTGAGATTAATATTGACTGAAATTAAGTATTCCAAAGTAAGACAAAGTATTCCTAAACACTCCTTAAATCTATGATTTGGATTTTTGATGAAAGGCACACTTTTTTGTTCTAGCGTTGGCACTCCATATAAAGAGGTTGGACCCACCTTGGGTCTGGGTTAGTGAAATGTATCGTGGGCCCCGTCTTGCCTAAAGGATACATAATTATTCAGCCTCTCGGACTCTTTTGGACGACCAAATTAACGGCGTGAGAAGTCCTTAATTACTCCCACCAAGCAGGGAGACCATCTCAAAACCCGATCTTTCACCCCTTTCCCCCCCACCCCACCCCCCGCCTTCACCTTGGGGCCGTTAACGTCACACCCAGGGCACCCTCGTGGTCACGCACTCAAAAACTCCACAGCAACCCCTTCCTCCTGCCCTCCAAATATGGCTGGGCGATATTCCTGTGCACTGGTTCAGTTTGTCAAAGAGCCGAAATACAGGTTAACAATAGTAACAGGTATGGCCACCTAGATGGACAATTACTCGTTTTGTTTACGGGTACTAATTATTTCATGCATTTATTCGTTTAGGCTAAAATAAATCTTTAAATTCATTAAATATAATCTTTTCTTTTTTTATCGATGCATGACTTAGTAGTTTTTTTTTACATATCATTTCACAAAAAAGAAATTAAAATAGACAGAAGTAACGTCGCTCCTGCTTCGCCTGCAATGGCCTACCACACACCACTCGGCAAAGAGGATGTGCTGCTTATTTCCATTCAAAATTCCATAAGGAAAGTTACATACATAAACGGTCTAACTGAAACATCAAAATGGGTTGACGTAACACTGTGTGGTGATTTCCTGAATAAAACACGCGTTACCATTACAAAGAATATAGAAATACTAAACACGTCGTTTTGATGAATACTGGTCTTTTGAGGTAGACAGGTGGCGTAACTCTATTTATGTGTGAGAAAATTAAATTATATTTTACCAGAATACGTACCTTAAAAATAAATAAAAATCAGAAAAAATTAAGCCGACAGAAGAAAGTTCTGGGCAATTCAATGAAGTAAGAAGAGATTACCCGCTAGAGTGATGCGTCTGGTCCTTCTATTGTTAAGGTTAAATGAAGATCGGTGCACCTGTACAGGTATCCTTAGAAAAAGTTACGTTTACGTAGAGAAATTGAGGGGAATGGAGTAGTGTAGCTTAATGAAACCACAGCAGTACACACTCAGTTAACCAAGTAAATGAGGGATTAATTACTAACTTGAATTCAAAGGAATGATTTTAGGGCGGTGTCTGATCGGGTTTTGCCCTCCATTCTTCTCTGCAAGTCTCAAGTTTCGCAGATTGATGAATTTTAATACATAATTTATGATTTTTTAATGAATTTGAGTTACTGATATTGTATATTGCCTTGAAAATGTATAACAACTCGGTAAATCTAATATTACCTTATCTTTATTTCGGTTTTGTTTGTTAGCATTATTTTGAGCGCATCTATAGATAAAACAGTATTATGCATTTAACTGTTAAGAAGCAAAGAAAGAAACGGGATGGTGGAAAGAAAGGGCCGAAGAAAATTATTCAAATGGTGGTTATTGCCCCCGTACATGCTCCTTTGATACAAAGTGTAATAGAACTCTTTATTTAACCTGCTACTCTGTGTTCACGTGTCCCAAATGTGCGAAAAATATCTAGATATCAAGTCGGCTCAACGAAAATTTGGACAAAATTTCAAACAATT
This sequence comes from Ischnura elegans, assembly GCF_921293095.1. Taxonomy (NCBI): domain Eukaryota; kingdom Metazoa; phylum Arthropoda; class Insecta; order Odonata; family Coenagrionidae; genus Ischnura; species Ischnura elegans. The sequence continues at coordinate 14,518,322 of NC_060256.1, forward strand.
CATTTACTATCTTGTATTGTTGGCCCTTTTTTTAACTGCTCCAGACAGATTATGGAGTTTTCGTCGTCGGTAATATTAAAAACTTACTGCCAACGTTTCGCTCTTCAATAATAATAACTTGATCAAGGCTTCAGTTTCAGTTTATCTGGATACAAATTTTTGAATGAGACTTTTGCGATAGGTTGAACGATTTTTATTATTACCTACGAACAAACCTGTGCAACCTTACCGAACCAATTAATCCATTGAGCATAGTTTTCTTTTTTATATTTCTATCGCTCATAACCGATATTTTCTCGCTTATTTTCCTTCCTACATTGGGGGATAGAGGATTGGAATGGTTTACCGGAGGAAATTTTTTTTGAGCCCTTCCACACTAACGCCACTATATTTATCAATAGGATAAATAAAATAGAATTTTGAGGGCTTTATAATCGTATATTTTTTTAATTTGCTGTTTCTTGTCTTTTTTTACTTTGGTCTTCGTATCTTATTGTGTAAAAATGGATTTGAGGGTAATGTAAATGTAGACATGTATTGTTTTTTTGCTGATTTGGTGCTATGTATATGGGGACATGTATTGTATAAAAAATGGTTTTTTGAGGGCTTTTAAAAATTTTTGGTACTAAGTATTTTGTTTTGTACTTTGGTGTATGTATATTATTGTGTCTTAATGTCAGTGGCGGCGCGTGCGTATACGCATGTTAGCAAGTGCACACCCAAAGATGAATGAACTTTAAAAGAAAACTATTCCTTTGTAACGAGAAGGATAAAAATCCTGTCTACATATGTAAGAAACATGAACCTCCGAACGCTACAGCTATCTCCTTTTCGAATTCACCGCTCTACAAGTGTGAGATCACGTGGCATCGTGCCGGGCGCATATTCGGTTTATGCGATCGCTTATGGGTGCTCTGGCGGGACGAAGTAGGCGGGGGGGTATGTGCTATTCAAAGGGGCGACGGGAGCAGACTCAAAACCATGCGAATGCGCAGGCGCATATTTTTGGTGACTGACACGCAGGTAGTGTAGTGGTGTAGCCGTCACCTACACTACCTGCGCCCAGGATCTAGTTCCGTGTGTAACAGAGTCATCTGTATGGCCGTTTTCTACACTACTTCATAGGGTGTATATATTATCCGGAGGACTCTCGTTTGCAAACCTGCAAATGCTTCCAGTGCCAATTAGCGGAATTGATTTGAACTTCATGCTAAAAACGCTTTCCTTCGTTAGCTTATATTGTAACATTGTGTATTGTATTGTAGTAGCTACTTACAATTAGTGGTGTGCTTTCTATACGGCATTGTGATTAGTGTCAATATTTATAAATTTTACGTGTAATAGGTGAAAGTCTTTCGTTTCGTATATTTACACTCGCTGATAGTTATAATTCGTGCTAGTGTCGGTACATTTTTTAATATGAATCCAGTTACGGTCCAGGAATTGAAAAATACGAACTTTTCTCAACTAACGATTGAAGAAAAGTTGCGAATAAAGCAGCATGGAAGACCTTTGCCGACATTAGAATTAATCCAGACTACAAAGTGCAAAGGAAAGGATGTGACTAGGAAGTTTAATGAAAATGCATTTGCGAAATACGAATGGCTGTGTGGATGTAATGTGACAAATCGCCTCTTCTGTTTTCCATGCCTTATGTTTGCTCTTGACAAATCCACCACTTGGACGCATGGTGGATTTTGCGATCTATGTCATTTAAAACAGAAGGCTGATAAGCATGCAAGTTCTAAGAGTCATATGAATGCTGAATTAGAATTTAGTATGTTAGGTAGATACAACATTAGACAACAACTCGACAGTGCCTTCAGACGGAATGTTGAAAAACAAAATACTGAAGTTGCCAAAAATCGTTATGTCTTGTCTCAGATCATTAATTGTGTACGATTCTGTGGTGCATTTGAACTGGCATTGAGAGGACATGATGAAACTGCGGAATCCGCCAATCCGGGCATTTTTCGAGGTCTGATCAACTTCACGGCAGAATTAGATTCAGTTCTGAAGGATCATTTGCTCCAAGCTACTGTCTTTAAAGGGACATCTAAAGACATCCAGAATGACCTGTTGCAATGCATGCTTCAAGTTTGTCAGGAAGAAATAAAAAGTGAAATTAATAAAGCTGATTATGTATCGGTTATAGCTGATGAAACCACAGATTTATCCTCGCTATATCAAATGGTAGTTGTATTTCGATATGTTCTTCCAAATGGGAAACCAGTTGAACGATTCTGGACATTTTTAAATCCCAGTGACTGCAGTGCTTTGGCTTTGTCCGCGAATATCAAGGAAGTGTTGACTGAAGTGGTTCCGGACAAAAGAAAACTTGTTTCGCAAAGTTATGATGGAGCCAGCGTAATGAGTGGCCGTCACTGTGGAGTTCAAGCCTTGGTGAAAGAGGACTATCATTTCGCACATTATGTGCATTGCTACGCACACAAATTAAATTTGATTATGGCTCAAGCTACAAGTCAGAACACCCCGGTGAGAATATTTTTCGCTGATATAAATGAAATTCCTACCTTTTTTTCAAATTCCCCGCAGAGGGTGAAAGTATTAGATGAAGTGGTTGGAAAGCGATTTCCTGGCGTGTCAAATGTGAGGTGGAATTTTAAGTCGAGGTTAGTTGAAACCGTTTATGCCCACAAAGAGTCATTATCAGAATGTCTTGAGAAGATTGAAAATAGCAGTAGACAAAGTAGTGCTATTTCTCAAGCAAGAGGATTACACCTTAAAATTGAACAGCCAGTTTTTATGTTTTGGCTAGAAGTCTTCCATGCCACACGTGAGTATACTGTACGATCAGCTACAGAGGAAATTAATAGACACAGTGTCAGCAAATGCAGCCATTAAGGATTTCGAATCCGCAGTAATGAGTGTCAGGGAGAGCATTGACAATCTTTGCAATAACTCAGAGACAAGATATGAAAAAAGAAGACGTGAGGACACTTTCATCTCCAGAAACCTAGCTGCAAAAGAGGTTTGTGATGTAATACTCAGTCAGGCTAAGGAACGATTCTCTTTTACGGGCCATCTTATGGCATCGGTCCTTTTCTCTTCCGAAAATTTCCCAAATTTCAACCAGGAATTCCCAGAAAAGTATTTGCATAGTGTACATGAGTCATATCCATTCATAGAACAAGTTCGTCTTCGGACTGAGCTTGAAATAATTTACATGCGCGAGGACTTCCGGAAAGTCTCTAGTGTCGTTGCTCTACTAGGATTCATTGTTGACAATAACATTCAAAACACATTCAGTGAAACAAGTAAACTACTGAAAATTCTGGTGACAATTCCGATGACAACCAGTGAAGCAGAGAGGTGTTTTTCAACACTTAAGCGTGTTAAAACATTTTTACGTAGCACGATGGACGAGGACAGGCTCACTGCTTTGGCGATGTTGTCAATTGAAAAAAAGTTCCTGGATGATATCGAAGGTTTCAACGACAAGGTGATAGACAAGTTCGCTCAGAAGAAGGAAAGGAGAATGAATTTCATCTACCATCACTTGTAAAGGTGTGTTTAGAATAATTATTTTCATTATCATGCTAATATTATTTCTATTCATGCAATTTTAAGGGTAGAATGTACCAGTGAAATGTTTTGCTTGCTATGTATTCTATTACGACGAAATATGATGCTCATGGATTAGGATTAACTTAATGTAATTAAATCATCCCATATCTGCTCTGATGCACACCCTAGATAAATTACCACCAGCCGCCACTGCTTAATGTACTTCCTAACTTTATTTTACCACCCGACTTCATGGTCGACTTGTAACTAATTATTTAATAATAATAACCGTGAAAAACGTTTCTGAGTGCCATTTCGGATTTCATTCGCTGACCAGAGAAATAAACGGTGTAATCGATTGGCATTTTTTTCCTTAAGTTTTGTGTAAACATGTTTCCATGACTCCCTCTGCCATTCCTCGCGGTGGGATAATATCTCCGACTTTTAATCCGACCTTTTTTCTGCTGGGATTCAAAGAATTGACTACCGGATTCGTAGAGGCTCGTTAAAATTGCGGTCAATGTGGATTTTCACCCTTTGAGAATCCAGTTTTTTTTAATTCTCTATAAATGCTTTCATAAGCGACCTCCTACGTTGCCGTTTATTGTGGTCTTATTTTTGGTAAAAGAACTGTGGGCTTTGAAGCGAGCGAGCAAACACCACTCATCGGCACACAATTGGTTTGAAAAAATAAATAAATTGCCCACATTCCTTCTCCTTTTCCGCGACTTGATTTTATTAATTCGTATAGCTTACTCAACACACCTTTATAGTAAACTAATGTTGTCATAAGGCCCCTATTAGCCGAGGCAACCAGACGCGCAACTGGTTGCGCGTCCGGTGGAACTGGTCAGTCGTGGGGCATAGAATCAAATGAGTCCTATTAGCCGAGGCAACCAGACGCGCCACCAGACTTTCCAGTCGCCTGAGCCCCGCAACCGCGCCTTCCACCTTGGGTTGCTCAGGCCCCTATTAGCCGAGGCAACCAGACGCGCCACCGGACGCGCCACCGGTTGCGCGTCTGGTTGCTTCGGCTAATAGGGGCCTGATTCGGCAGTCAAATATGAAACTCATTTTGAGGGATTTTATTTCTGTGGTGTTTGTTCATGGAAAATGGATCGGCCTCAGAAGAATATTTGGTGTTCCAAGATTCCGCATTTTAAAGTGACTGTTTTATTATTGACATTAAAAAAGGGGATAAAATCCATTTAAGGTGTTATGGTGTCCTTAAATACCTTCTGTTTGAATCTCAATCAACGTCTGTCTCCAATATTTTTGCGATTTAATTATTTGGTTTTTATTAAGTGCATAAATTATGGACTAATTTTTACCAAATCCGTGGAAGTTCTTTGTAACCTTTTTATCATCAAGTTAGTCATGTGATAAAGACTTTTTTCCCATAAATAAGTATGAATAAATTATTTAAATGAATTGATTCATATTTATTTCTCCGTATTCATAATTCCACGATTTGGATGTGAATAGCATTAATGGTTAAACTAATTGCATATTTTGTTCGATTGAGACTTATGCAATTGCATGCGTTTTATATTAAGCTAAAGTTGCTCTGTGTTTATTTATATAGGTCCAAGGCAGTGAATAGTTACTTTATGCATTTATAAAAATTGCGAATTTCAACCATTCATGAGATGAGTAATAGGCTAGTGACCACTGTATTTGACGAAGGGTGAAGGAACCTAAACTTGTTTAGCTAATGTAAATGCCGATTTAGTTCCGTCACTGGGATATTGACGAGTATGAGGCGGAGATTTGGATCGAGTTAACACCCGTTGAACAGAGTAATTTAAATTGTCGATTTACTCAGTATTTACAGTTTATGAATAGGCATATGATGATAATAGTCCTCGTAAAAGCAGAAAATTTTGAGGGTAAAGCGCAGTGGCGTGCCCAGAAGGAGGGGGGGGTCCAGACTCCACCCCCCCCACAATATGAAAACAATTAGGAATTTTACTTCATAAAAGAAAACGAAATATTAAAAAATCACGAATTCACAAAATATTTGTTAAATAAATGAAGATTTTTCGATTATGAAAAGTGTTAGAATGAGTGAATTATCCATTACTTAGTACTCTGTTTTTCAAAAAGTTTCCTCCCGGGTTTTGGACTTCCCCAAAATTCCTGGCTACGGCACTGATACATTGTATGGTTTGAAATAATAATTCATAATTCAATAAAATACTGCTTTAATGGGAGTTGTTGGAGAAATACGCCATATTTGGCATTGATTTATTGACTTTTATTAGCGCAGGAAAATTCAATGGTCGCATTTGGAACGATCGAACTTATTCCGACTTTGGCCCTATTAGCTTTCTGAATTGAATGCAGGCGCCACAAATGTCTTGAGAGCATGCATCGAAATGACAGAAGGAAAATTGCACGCTTTGAATCATGGGAAAAGTGGGGAGAAGGATGCACTCCTCGATGCCTAAATCTGGCGGCCGCGTTAGCTGCCTAAATTCCCTCCCTTATGCTGGCTAACGAGTTGGGACATCCTTCCAAGATGGCGTCATGGCTAAATCCTGGGATTGGCATAGCCAAATGGCTAATTGGGACACGGCTTTACCCTGACACCTCACCCTTGTACCCTTGCATGTGAGCAACATGACTTAAACTTTTACTGTTGAAACAACGATCAAAAGAAATAGAATCGGTTACAAATCAGTTTACTTCTGAAAACTGCCAGATTTTGTTGACACGGCCTCTCACTTAAGTTGACTACAACTGTGAAAAAAGCAGCACCTGCAGGCAAATTTACCCTCGGTGGTGAGCTTATCCACCCAGTGCCAACGCAATGTTCCCGAGAGCTCCCAAAGGCAAATCCTGGATAATTAATCATGGTATTAACCCCGTAAAGCCAAAATGAGAAATAAATATGGGTTTTGGTGCCTCTGGAATGTGTTAGAGACATGACAAAAACCTTGTAGTTGAATTGGAGACTTAAGCCCATTAATTATCGTGATGAGATGGTCAAAAGCAATGGAATCAGTCATTTGTATGCGAATATTTTGATAAATGGTGTATTAATGGAAGCAGGCAATATATATTGGCGAAGGAATACCAATTTCAAACGAGGTAAACTTGGTTAAGATCACTGGCATACATTTACCGTTAGAGATACACTCTTGCGTATACCACAGTGCGCCATGAGAAATAAAGAAAAAACGTTCAAATTTAGTCAAAAATATATTTCACTCTGAAAATTTATCAAATTTTACGCATTTCTTTTTGCTTATTATCCTGTTAACTAAAGCCTTTCCTGTAACAAAACCTACTTTTGGGGAATCATTATTATCATAGTGTCAGGTATTAGGTAATTCTCGTACAGTATTTCCAATAATTTCCTTCAAAATTGTGCTATTTTTTGTCAGCAATTGTAACCGTAAAAAGTTCTACAGTAATTGGTAAAAAATGTCCTTTTCGCAATGTTCTATTTCATCAATCAATGTTACAAGAGAATGAAATTAACAATTCGCACATAGTAATCTTCACTGCTGCTTCTTATCTAATACAACGTTCTTGGTGCAAATTAAGTCATTATGTAACAGATATAATCGTCAACTGCTACTTTAGAAGCTGTTCTGCGTGACTTTTGTATGAATTTCACCTTTGTAGCTGTTAAATATGTTTATTTACCATTACCTCCTGAATCCTTTCTTAATTTGATAAAATTTTTATTTAACAGTTATCTCCTATAATTGTATCCCTATTGTATTTTGCTCTGGTGTTTTGGTCACATAATTTTTATTAATTTATTCATTATATAAGGGCACATTTTATTATCATAAATCATAGATGAGTAGCTTGTTTATAGAACTATTTGTAAAATGTGCTTCCAAGCCTTGTTTTATTTTCATTGAATGTCAACCCCTACAAATGACTGTACTTCTAGGGTGCCTAAGTTCACTAATTATGAAGTATAATACAATAGTCTATGTACCTAGGTGTAACTATTGGACTGTAGAATAAATATCTTTATTATATTATTTAATGGTAGCTGCTCCATTTAAAAAATCTACGCTAATATTTGGACTTGAAATAAGCAAATTTCAATGTCTTCTGATTTTTTTATAACATTATGTTTAGTAACATATCAACAACTAGATGGAGTATTTAAAATTCTACATGTCCTGATTAGCTGGTTCTTTTCATTGTTGTATTCTCTGTTTGGCTGGATTGGCTTGCAATTTATGAGGGGGTGATATATTTTTTGAAATTCAAAATTTTAAACTCGGCATTATCTTCATCGAAATCAATCCATTCGGTGGGATAAAATTCCAAAATTTTCATTTCCTGCAAAAATTAAACTTGGAAATGAAGTGCTTTAGCGGAAATTTTGTAAGTGAAGGTTTATTAAGCCCGTCTTTTTAGTGAGGAGAAGATAACGATCCATGGCTAGTGGCACCGCTCGTTTTACTTTTGAGCCGAGATTAATTAATTTCACCGATGTAACCGAGCGAACTCTCTCCTACCCGGCCGAATTCCGAGCGTTAAGCTCGCTCGGAAGGATCGGCTTTAACGCACATGGCGAAGGCACAAAATCCCACACTGCATACCTGCGCGACGCAATCAGCTATCACTTCGGGAAGCGATTCGCTCCATCCGGTGGAAGTTTCAGGCGTTCAAGCCCGGGGTTTTGTACGGTTGGGCATGGGGGGAGGGCGGGGGGATTGGCGAGCGGACCGCTGCGGAGGCCGGGAGCGAGTGTCAGTCCCTTTTCCCGCCCAAAGAGCATTTTCCCGCCAAACCAACGCATTCCGGCGACCAGCCTTCTCTCTCTCCCTCCACACTTCGGACTGGCCTTTGACACCGATGCCGGGGTAACCATTGACCCTTCAGGCTTTCGCTAATCGAATTACACCGCTTCGCCGCCGTGCGTTCCGTCCCGGAGGTTTCCCTTCTAATCCTTTCTCCAACGTTGGATTCCCGAGCTCTCTGGAAGAGTTGAGGGCGGCGGTGGTCGGGGGATAGGAATTCTACGGTTGTGGGCGGGATCGATGGCCATTGGTTCTTCGTCAGCCCGTGGGAGTCAACCATTCGTCACCCCGGTCGTTTCTGCGTGGAGCATGTTGGTTCCTCAAGGGATGCGTCGAATCCGATCTCCCGGCCACGGTCCACGCCACGCCGTAAGGTGTTTAACTATCCACTAGGCTTAGATACGTACCATTGGGAACACCCTTCTTACAGACCTATGAAATTACATTGCCGGTCTGCTAACTTGACCTACGGTGGATCAGCAAAGTTATTCTAAGGCTACGCAAGTGATCGGGGTGACATGAAAACAAATTCAATTGTTTTCTTTTCAATCACAAAATAGCATTGCGAAGAATACGCATGCTTAAATACCCCGCGTTATGTCCCTATATAAAACATCAACTAACCTATAAAGCACATGTGATTAGCGATATATCACAAATTAATACGAAAGGAGAATACTTTAACAAAGGAATGTTAGTTACTGGATAAGACATCAGATGGTAACTAATGCAAAAAGCAAAGGGAAATAAGAATTTAAATCACTTTGCTAGTCTAGATGATATGTGAGTGGGTTGTAAGCGAAAGGGTACAAGTGATTTTTTTCTCACCAGAGTTAGGTAAAGTTAATGTTAGAGGAAATTTTATTTATTTATTTGTTATAAATTGTTTGAGGAAAATTGTTAGAGGAAAACAAAAATTGGTTGCCAAGGGAAACGAGTAAGTCTTTTTTCTGTGCTGACATCGAGTGGAAAATCAAATGCACTGCTAAGCATCTAATTGATCTCGTTTGTTTTATATACCTAATTTCTGTACCTAACTCTGCATAGAAAAGAGAAATCACTTGTACCCCTTGGTTTCCAACCCACTCATATGCATTTGACCTTCCATGAGAGTACCAACGGCAAATGTCAAAAAATCGTGCTTAGGCTCTAAGAATATTTTTTTCTGTTTTTTATATTAATTATAGACTCCATGAATTAAGTTATTACTTTAAACACTCTCATTGTAGTTTTTTTACGTACGTATGGGGGAATCATTTCTCATTAAATTAATAATCGTTTTTATTTTTTCGATCAGGCGGAAATTTATATAAATCTAAAATGAGTAGCTCTCATCAGATTAAAAAGGTCGATTCCCCTGGGGCAATTCATTAAAACGCACCGCAACTGATTAATCATAAATGTAAAACCAAGGAAGGAATTCAAAAAAAGATCGTGATACGATGCCAAAAAAGAAAAAAAAGGCCGTTAAATCAGGAAGCTGGCCCCTGAGGGTATCAGGGATATTATGATTTTATTTTACTCAATTTTACTAATTAACGCCGGAATCAATAACTGTTCATCTGGGACTGTCCAAACTTGTGAGATAATACACGGCTCCAGTTTTTTTCCAAAATTTTACACATGCTTATTTTAAAACAATTCTCGCACTGAAGAGACTTTCATGTGATAAAATTGGAGCTCTCTACATACCCCTTCAAGAATTTTTGTGCTGCACTGTGTGATTTTTGCATTTAGCTTCCGTCGCAAAAGGTAAGAAATGGATCAGAAAACCAAATCACATGTTCCTCTGAAAGAGAAAGAATGCTCGTAACCAGGAGTTACCGTGTACAAGAGGTTCGATAAAAAAAATACCTTACTTCTGCAGGATAAGGCAATATTGTACCTGAGCTAGAGGTTCAAGTTAGCAATTATATCAGAATAACTATTTGATTAGATATACACTCAATGTTAACACAAAACACTTGCTGAAGTTGATAGATTTCACTATGCCATTCTGTCTCTCCCGATAAGTGGTTACTTGGACCTTTCATAATGAGAATCAAAAATACCGAGTAAGCACTATGCTGTTGATAAGTGACGTGATATAAAGAACAAATTCAAATAGCTTACGTGGCTTTGAATTGCAATTTTACGAAACATGCAAAAGTTTATGTATTAAATCTTGATGGAAAGAAAACCTCAGCCGCCTATAATTTGGTTGTAGAGCCTTGCATGTGGGTATGTTTTTGGTGAGTTTTAGTTGTTGGAGTATCTTCTAGAGGCCTTGCTTGTCCATCATTTTCCAAATAATCCGATTGGAAAGTTGGATTAGAAGGTGACTTTTTCTTAGCACGTAGCATAACCTGGTTGCTCGACCCACCATTTTCTGATTGACACTGTCATTACGACGTCCCATTTTTAATAGCCTTCTTCCATTGCTTTCTATATTTATTGATTTTATTCCATTTAATCCAAAACGAGATGTGTTAATCGCTGTTCTGATAGGTTGCGTGCCTCGCGCTCTGATAGGTTGACGGTGCCTGCGATGATTTCAGCGGTGGAAAAATGACTGCCTGAGTCCCACTTCGAAAATATCCATTGCAAAACCTATTTATTAGCTAAGTAATCAATATTGAGGCGAATTGTTAATTATGAATTCGAAAAAAAAAACATGGAGCATAGTTGGAAAAATCTTCTCTATGCCACCTTCATCAACCTTCTTCTTCATCCACAGGGAATAAGGCTCTTTACGTAATGATATACGAAAACAAATTTACCTTTTTCCACCAGAATTATTCTTGCTAGTAGTATTTTCTACCTATCATTGATTACAGTATATAATGTGTAGTGTCTTATCTAATGCTCTTGAAAAGCTCCTAATAATCAACTCCTGCGTAAGATATATTTTTCACTAATGTCGGGATAGTCAATTGTACAAGTTTTATATCGATCTGAACTGATTACTTCTCGATTGCTGGAGGAATTACTTCCTGGAATCTTTTCTCCACATTCCAAAAGCACTCATTCCTACGTACTCATGCTAAATATTCATCCTCATCGAGAGAAGTACTGCAATTTCCACCTGATCTAATCCTGATTTCCTTCAAAGCCATCAAGCTGGCAAAATATATATTTTCACTTCTAATTTTTTTAATAATATACCTACCAACATAAAGTTACCCCGAGCCCTTCAGTCTTTCAAGGAATTTTTTTTGTATGAAAAAATAAAGTTAGCAAATATTCCTCGCGTATATATTACTCGAAATAATCGCCAATGACCGCATACGTGCAACAAATATCAAAGTTTAAGTAGGAAATTCACTCACGTGTTGTATTTCATCCTCGCGGATTCACTCTGAAGAACAAGTTTCCGTGGAGGTCTTACGCACTCACGCACGCAGGTTCGCGAATATTTCTCTTTTGTCAATGACCATATTTATACGATTAAGTAATAGAAATAAATTAGTAAATCCAGAATCGGAGCATTAATTCACTCAATTGCTAAACGACGGTAGAACTTTCATAAACCAATAAAAAATATACCTACATTTAATATGGGCTCGTTGTCTTCCTGCATTCTTGATTCGTAGATCTACTTATCTTCCCGATTTTCGCCGCATTGATTGTCAAAGGTTGACGACAGTTTCACCGGGATTCCATCAGTATTTCAATCTGAAGACGCCTGGGGGACTTCTGGCGAAACTGTCGTCAACCTCCTACCACCATCACGGCGAAAACCCAGAATATGGAGAGATACACGGAATCAGCATTTAAGTTTTATTCAAATTTCTTTTAAACTGTCAAAATATTCTATTCTTGTGAGTGTTCGTTATGATTTCTTTGATATCTTTAAGCTTTTAAGGTCCAAGGGACATTAACTTAATGTGTCCCAAAATTTTGACATGCTCTCAAAATTAAATGAAAAGGTTTATGGTTAATAGTTTAAAATTCTTTTTTTTTAAATATCCTGTAGATCTTGTAGTTTCCACATTGTTAATGACTTTATCTTGAAATGCTGTTTACCAAGTGGAGATTAGATGGTTTATAAAAAGTCAAATAGAATCTCAATTATAACAGGGGTTTCCCTTTATCCATTATGTGCACCCGGCCTGTGGAGTTATTACGAAGACCTCCGCATTTTTGCGTTAATTTTCACAAAATTAGTGTTTTATGTCATGGACATATGTGTCCCTAAGCACCACAAGGACGCGAGAATTGGTTTTATTTTACGACCAAAACTGTACCTCAGAAACTATTAGAGGTCTCGCTTTCATATAAACGTTTTTGCAATCTACGCATTAATGTTACCCTAAAACGTATATTTTAATGCAATCTAATGGCTCCAATCATAATGGACCTTAAAGGGTCAAGGACTCAAAATATAATTTTTTTGAATTATTGGCAACGACTACTTTGTTTAAATGCTATTTTATTGCTTCAGAGCAGTTTATGTTAATTTCATTTCTTTTCTTCTGTCTGTGTGGGTCACCCTTGAGCATAAAATAAGCCAAAATCATTCTTTTATCTTCCATGATACGCTATTCCCATGTTTTTCTCCATCAATTGCGCATTCCTTGGCCGTTGTTTCCCATTCTATTACATTAATTTTGGGCGTAGGCGCAGCAGAGTATCGGACGGGTTTTAATTTTTTTTCACGTGGATTTTGCTCGTTTATCCATTTTCCCCCTTTTTCTTCAGACATTTTTCCTCGCCCTACTTCGCACAAAAATACGTATTCAGCCCGTAAAATGTCTGTCTTTCCCTTTCCCCCTTTCCTTATTTAAATTTTCCCTTTTTTTTCTTCATAATCCAGGGTTTTACACGTGTTTTGGTCTTATGGGTCAACCGTTGAAAAAGAGCTGGCAAGGATTTTTTTTATCTATTGTGGCTCTTGCGTGGTCTCTGCCGGCTAATGCATCCGAGCGGTTTGGACGAAGAAAAAAAATGCTAAATAAACACACATTAGAGGTGGTCCACCGGCAGAGCTCTGCCTTTTTTAAAGCTATGTTTTTATTCATTCAACCTTTATATTTGCCTTTTTTTAGTGATAGTAATATTGGCACACAAAAACAGAAAAATAAACAGCAACTGAGAAAACAATAAGATTTATGGCAACGAGAATGGAGAATGTAAAGGGGATATGGATTAAATGATTGTTATAATATTAGAGAGGAAGGATCGTGTAAAAATGTGATCTCATTTACTCAGTGTGACAATGCAAAAGGGATTTAGTGGCGTACTGAATGGAGAACCAAAAATTGCTATTATACCATTTAAAAGCGTACCTGTTTACCTGAACACTAGATCTTAGACGAATATAAATGATGGTGTTGATTTTATAACTAATGTTAGTGTTAACTCACCATTCGTCACTGCCAAAATTACAAATTGCAATTATTTATTTTGCATTGGTGTTTGCCTCCGCATTGAGCCAGAATTTTTGAAAAATAGGATCAGGTTGCATTGGTTACTTTATCCGATTGTTAGAAAAAATTGGAATATGGAGTACTGATATAAGTAGACACATTTGATCCGGAAAACATTACATATGTATATCCTTGTGTAATGCTATCCCGCAATGCAGTCATTATTCGTTGGGGTGGTAACTCTTTGCAAAACTTTTTTTTTTTACAAACCCTGTATTTTACCATGGATATTCTTCGTTTTATAATTCCTCATAGTTAACCAATTCCACATTTAGACGGCCCTTGAGGTCAGTTTTAGGAAAGTGTGTTGTGGTTTCCAGGCATAGTGTCATAATATAGCTCGTATTTATCAGCAAGCACCTACGTCATCGACTTAGGACATCGCGTATTCCACTTACCTTTAGAATTCTTGGGTAAATTTTACCTTTACAGCTTAAATTTTACAGTTTTCTATTCTCATTATAGTCTTTAACGTCTTTCATGCAAAGCCGGCAGTCTTTTTTATATTTGTTTGCAGTTAAATTTTCAAAATGTTTTTTTCAAGAAGAGGTCTATGGTTTCTTATTCCTCATATAATAACATATTACACTATATAATCGCATTTTAAATCACTTTTGAAAGTCCATACAGGTATATATTTCGAAGTTAATGGATGGTTATAATAATAACAGTGAGTTCCAACTCCTATTCCGAGTGTTTCACTTTTTCTCTAGCCAGAATTCTTGGAAAAATGGAAGTCTGGAGTTTCAAAGCCCTGAAAGCCCACAGAGAGGCAAGATGTTTAGAGACAAACCACTTAAGTGCTTATCTTCAAAAATACTAATGCCGTCGTTTCGTTCTCCCAAAATTACTTATACCACCATTTTTATTTAAAATCAAAGAAACGATTTTAATACCCCCAATAATATAAAGTTCTGTTCTTCCAAATTATTTCCTTGGCTACTCCTACTGTTTTGTAATTCATGATTCCAATTTCTGCACTTATTAAAAGACCTCCTCATTTCAACTACATTTTTCTTTGCTGAAGTCGGAATCACACGATACGGGATACGATTTTATACGATTGCAGGATGGTGGTAATGTTTGGTCAAATGATGACTCTCGGACGTCATCATTTTCAGGGATGACGGCGATGATAGAGGTCAATGATTGGCTCTCAACTTCCATTTCACGTTTTTCATCACTAAACACAAGCGTATAATACAACAGCAGTAAATCAACGTAAGTGATGAAACGCATATTGTGGCGACGCCAGAAGAAATTTATGATAACGAGCATTAAACATACATATCGCCTTAAACGACGACGTGATATATAAAATGATGGGTGAAACAATAACTTTCCCAGTCAGTGAATTATACAGATAAAATGATCACTGAATTTTTACGTGAACTATAATCGTGTACTTCATGTTTATGCCTGAGTACATTGTCATTTTTGTATTTTGAGAACATTATTTAGTTCATTATTGCTCATATTTTAGAGAATTTTCCTCTTAAATAGTTTTCTCACTGATTTTTTTCATACTTGGCTGTGGTTTCGAGGTCTTTTGCCGTATTTTATGGATGGATGCCTCTCAAAACTGCGAGTTGCAATCCACCCACCGCGTATTTTCCAGTGGAAAGGGACTTAATCCCCGATATGCGTCTGCCTGCCTCAGCCATTCCATTCCATCCGCCAACCTCCGCGGCTGTATCCCGCGAAATCGCTATCATCATACCGCAGACACAATTGCTGCAGTTGTGGGAAGATAACTGCTTTGTACCGGTACATTTGTTGCCTGATTCGCCTTCGTCGCAATTATTTTAAATGCGTCGCTCGAGCCCGTTGGCATCGTAATTATTTTTAATCGCCAGGAAATGCCGGAATCCCCAAGTCAAATCACTTTGTCCGGGACCACTAGAAACCAGTGAAATTTTAGTTCCTGCCCAAAATTTTTAGTCGCGCTGGTTTGAGCCTCCGCCAGGTCCAAATTGTGGGATAATGAATGTGTGCGTCGTACAACCCATTTTGGACGGATAACTAATTTACTTCTCCCGTAAATGTAGTCTGACGTGGGGAGCATAATATCTGAATTAGGTAACGTTTTCCTTTTGCTTTAGGATGCTTAAGAACCTTTTTTTTATAGGATAGCCTCCAATTTGTTAAAAATAAAATTCAGTGCTGTGAAATCATCTAACGCGCGTTATTGAACTCCACAGATATCATGCCAAATTTACTATCAGCCGGTCTTTCATACAACAAAAGTTAAATAAACCATCCCACAGTTAATTACACCAACGATATATTGCGCCATAAAAAAATAATTTGTTTTAGCCGGGGTTCAAATGCGGGTTCCCTACATGCTATCACTTACACCACCAAGACATATGGCGTACAATCGGGAGATCTAAATTTTGAAACCTAGCGAAGCCAAACGATCGTTTCATGGCGACTTTCATCGTATATGAAATTTCACCGATGCGCGTGTTTGCGTACAAAGTCACTTGTTTTAAGTAGTGATGATAGATATTTAGATATTCCACAGTTTAACGTCAACGAGTATAACAGTAAAAAAATTGTGATTTTATTCACCACTACATAAATCACTGGATACCTCTTATGACCGCGAAAAGATTAGATTGGTGCTTAAGGCGGAGCTCATCCCACATTAAGGGGCTGTCTGTGATTGAAATTAAGTTGAAATAATAACAAAAGGCACTGAGTCATAGCATGCTCTTCTTTATTGGAATTAAAGAAATAAAACTTTGTAAGGTTATCTATTATTTTAATATGAGCACGACCGTGTTATATAATATCGTTCCCATATAAAATAATAGTGATCCTTACAAAGTTTTATTTCTTTATTTCCAATATGGAGAGGTTTCACATAGTAAAGCCTGAAGTTATCAGTTATACTCTTCTTTATTGTAGACTACATTTGTTCTCTCGACAAATTGCTAGACCTTGGAATCGTATTCAAGTTTATCATGTTATTCCTAACGATAATAGCGTTTATTAAGACGTTTCATTATACGAAACTAACGATAATTAGACGTACTTTAAACCTATACCAAGAATGGTTGTAATTTAAACGCTTGAATATGACTTACCATCGATACAAAATCTCCGAAGTTAGAGAACAACGGCTAACATTCACACACCTCACAGATCATATGTTTACACTGAATTAACTAAACCAATATGGCTGCAGAAGATGAGCAATAACTGGTTAATCTATTTCGAATAATCTCTGATAGTTGACAGCACCTCCTAGTCACATAAAACCCCAAACACAATTCAGCCCCGGCCCCCGTTCTACCCCGTGTTCCGCTAAAAGAATTACTATTATTATCATGCATTTATAATTAATTAAATATATTATTATAATATATTGCAAATAATTATATTATAAAGGATATATTTAAATATATTATGTAAAGTTAACTCCATAGAAATGCATTCCAGCTCCCAATTTTCATCTTCATGAATCTGAAATTTGTTCAGAAAGATTGGTTCTCAGTTGTAACATTTTCTTCGGAATTTCATACATTCAATATCAGAGTTTATCCTGGGAATTGTATCAGTTGAATTAAAATCGAGGCGATGAGACCGATTCAGGTTTATGTATTCCCAATGCCTACGATTCCTCGGGTCTCTATATCAATATTTTATATACATGTAAATAATATGTATATATGTAAGAGATATTTCAGAAAATGAGCATGGTGAAAATTAATATATCGGATATGCCATTTTTGAAAAATTCTTTTCCTCTTCTTACATTTCCAAATGGATATTCTTCGGGAATGTAACGGATACGAGAATTATTTGCAGCTTAAAAACAATCGCGCTACCATTCCTCGGGCTGGAATGGCGCGAATTCAATATATGCCACTCTCATCCCTTTCAATGTATCGAATATCAATTCTGGAAATAATATGCCACCCCGCACCAAACGTACCCCTTACCCTCCTCCACCCTATTACTCTGTTCCTCCAAAATCGCTTTGATATCACTCTCACTGATATACTCATACATTTAGCTTTTGTGTGCTATATTGCCGGCATCGGTAAAGTCATCGCCTGCCTATCCGCAGGTCGTGGGTTCGTATGCCATTTGAGTAGATGGTTCCTATCCTAGGCATGGATGTTTGTGTTGTGCTTTGTTAATCCTCCGTTGTGAAGGCCTTTATGTGTTGTTTACGGAGAAGTTGGAAATAAATAAATAAATAAAATAAATTTTTCTCTTTTTCTTTATATGTTAGGGGGTGACACGTCAAGGGGTACAAGTGATTATATTTTAATAACAGAAATAGGCACAGAAATTGATAAATTAAATATATAATAACTTTGCGGCCACTGGATATGAGTGAGTTTCTGTTCTGTGCCGACATCGAGAGGAAAATCAAATACACTACCAAATATATAGTTTATCTTTTTTGTTTTTTTTACCTACCTTCTATACCCAACTCTGAGTAGAAATTCACAGCAATCACATGAAATCACTTGCACCCTTTCACTTCTCAACTCCTTTTATACATCAAAAATTCTATTTGTCTCAAAATGAACGGATTTTTGAAACTTATTTATAAAGGTTTAAGTATCGGGTGAGACTCGAGGTAACATTAGGTGGACAAAATATGAGCAGGCAGAGCAACTCAACCATTTTGACACCATATTAGGGGAAAACGCATATTACACTGGGGTTTACCATATCTTATCTTAAATTTTCCGTTGGGAGAGTACTTCATGGCATTTAATGATCGGAGGCACCATTTAACAATGCGATTGCTTACATTCCATTGTGACCCGATATGAAGTAAAAGTTGTAGGCCAATTATTGAGGTGAATGTTTTCCGTTTTCAAATCACTTCAAATGAAATCAGCTCATGACACGTGACTGATTAACAATTCAATGTTAACTTAGTGGTGCATGTTGAAGTTATTTCGGGTTTCGATGGTCGTGTCGTCATGCATCAAGCCCTGATGTCGATGGACGACACGACCATCGAAACGTCGGCACAGATGGAGAACCTCATCCGGTGGGAAACCAGAAATAACTACAACATCATCATACGCCGGGGTAAACCTCAGATCTTTCTTCTAATGTTGCATATTTTAGTGATTTTGTATTTTGAGCAAAGTTGAATCCCACTCTTGGACATCTTCGAATGTGACGTGGTCATCCGCGACAAATGGTCCGGAAGGTCGCCGAGCCCCAAAAGACCCGCAATGCCATCATCATCTCCCCAGAGGGACCTCAACGGCTGTGGACTCTCCTCTTTTCCCCCTTGAAGCATTTCCCTGGAGCTCGAGTGACCGTAAGGAAGTGAGTGGCTTATCTCTGCCTCTCTTTTCCATTCTATTTCATACTGAAAGGGCCTCTCCTGTTCTCTTCACGTGAGCAGACTATCGTATGAGTCCTCAACGCGGCTTATGCAATGTCATCATTTTTCAGGACAATTTTCCTGGAAATGATATAGAGACCTAATAATCATGTTTGTAGTATTTGAGACGTCAATTTTATCGTCGCCGGAAATTTCCGGAGTGTCAAGCCTATACTTGAATCAGTTATTCTTCATTATCCTAAAATGAAGAAAAATTATTTTTTGGGTTCACCTGACAATTTAGCTATGTTATGAAACCCGGGTCCTGCTACTTCAAATTATATTAGTGCACTGAAAACGTTTAGTTTTTCATTAACGATTTCATTTTTATTTTTTCATGTTTCCGTAATGGATAGGTTTCACACAGCTAAGCATGAAATCTTCAGTTACATTTTTTTACATTGTTGCTTTACGAAAAGACACCGAAAACACATTTTTGAATTATTTTAGTACCAAGTGTTTTGTATATTTCCCCTAAAATTTCATTCAGGCGCAGCTGATTTCAAAGCACTTTTAAAGATTCCAATCGCCCGAGGCATGGAGGTATCGAAAATTTGGGATTAGTTTTAACTAAAACCATTGGTTGAAAATGCAACGGAATTAATTCTTGGTCATGCAACGGAGGATTTTTCTATGGGGGTCAGTTTAAAATATTAAAAACTTTGTTTAAATTGTCGTTTAATGAAGATAATTATTTGGAAAGATTTGATCCATTTCAGCTGTCAGGGAGTTTTGCTGCGTTAAAATTGTTTAATGAGTTAAGTATTAAATAATGATTATTTTTAATAATGTGTTGTAATAATTAATTATAATAATTAATAATCACCATTTTCTGTTGCAACTCATGTAAAAATCAGGAAATGTTGAAATGCAGAGAAAATATGGGAAACCAATATTCCGACCTTCTATTGTAAAGGCGGAACTGATTTTTTCGCATAGTTTCAAATGCTATCATTACGATGCAATAGTAGAAAAATAATGCCAGGGTATTTACCAATACAGTTCTCTCTTCATTGTGCATTGTGCAACGACGAATATGTGTGCAGATTTTTGAATCAACCTCGTGGCGCTGTCTAACTGCCATAGCTAGATTATTCGTGTAGAATGCCGATAAAAAGTGAGTAAGAACAAAATTCAATGTGGAATGAATGCACTGCAGTTTGTAGTTTGCCAACTTGCCTTTTCAGTAGGAGGCAGAGGATATGGCTATTTAGAGTATTCCACATATTCACTCGCTGAACATTCTTAAAAAATACGCCCGGTTTCGAGATCAAAAGAAATTGAGGTGCTTGAAGTTTAACAGTTAATAACTATAAATAAGCTTTCTGTGCTTTGCGGATTATCTGTCATTCCTATATTGTCCTGAACCTGGCATGTCTATATTTACATGAATTTTCTCAAGGAATTACGCATGCCTACCCTGTTTAATCGATCGAATCAAAACATAGGCATCGCATTACAACTATAGTAATGCTCATTCAGGCATTTGTGAAGGTGATATTGAAAAAGATATGCATTAGAGGCAGTTGTTAATAAAATATTTGAGAATTAAAGATATTAGTTTCACTATTCCCCGTAATTCAGGGTTTAAATAAAGGATATGACTAAGCGTGCTACAAATAAACTGCAAGAGTAATCCTATAAACTATTCTCTTACTTGGCACCCTCTTTTCACACACTTTGATTTTCCGTACAAATATTTTGGTTCCCCCAACTGTGTTATATCAAGGTTTTACTGCGGGAAATGCGGGCACTCATCAAGACAGTATTAAGTTTATTAGGTTGGTATTTACTTTTCATCTGGGTCATCCGAGTGTTCATGAATAAATGAATTTGGTTTCAAGTTTACTCTCTTATTTTCTTGTGCAAATTAATGGTCCCACTTTTGATTTCATTTAAAGGTTTTAAAAAATCGTCAGGGATTATATAGTTTGATGCGTTATTGGGAGTAAAATACGTCGAGTCACGTCAGCAACAACCATGCAGTTATTATTTTTTAAATTCATGTTGAATTTTACACATTAAGATATTATTTTTAGCATTTGGTGCTAAATAGGCTTTCGTCAGTCATAAAAGCAAGTTACCGCATATATTTATAAGCACCTCGCAACCTACTTTGACAAGTTCCCTTCTTCGACCACTTTCATTATGCTTGGCTGGAGTTAACTGCCGGATATTGTCGGATTCTCCAGACGGTGGGACGCATCAATGTCTCCAGCGCTTCAGGCAGCTTCTGCGAGATATCCCAGATCGTCAAAATATTTTCATATTTATGAGATTTCTTTGGTGAACCAGAGTGGAGACCCGCCTTCGATACGGAAAAAATTTCTCCGAGCAAAGCAATAATTCCGCAGACGTTGGACGTAACGAGTTTTTACTTGCGCTATTCCGAACCCCCTCCCCCCATACTTTGCTATCTTCTCAATGTGTGTACATATATATATAAGTATGTTCCATTCTAATCTCATATCCCCATGAATTTCCGTCCGAATATTCCTCCACCAATTTCATTTCCCCTCGTATTTCCTCGTCATATCTCATGCATTTATGTACACGTACATGAATACATATATACACATCTCGTCTGCCTTGGAGCTCCCACTTTCCCCATGCTTTGGCTTCTGCAGGCGAGGGTGGAATGGGATACTGGGTGTAGGGGGGGTGGGGTGACCGTACTTACCTTTTCCTTCGCCATAACTCTCTGGTCTCCGGAGTCCCTTGAGCCTGCACACCCTCCTGACCCTTCTTTTCCCTCAAAGAAACCCTAGGGCCACGTCGAAGCAGAGCAAGAATCCAGAATGAAATGAAAGTTCCTCAAAGGATTTACCTGTAGCGGCCATTTTCAAATGAGCACATATCTCAGTACGGATAGCTCTGAAAAAAATTGTTTAGAAGTTCGCTCCGACTTATTTGTCCTTACTTTCCAAAGTTTATTATTTGACACTATAACGGTCGGACTTGGGGTAGTCCCTTCGATGGGCATGGGGGTCACATTGATCTCAAGTTAGCTGCAGATATATATTCTGTAAAAACGCACCTACTAATAATTCCATTCCTGTGGTACAATTCTACGAAGGAAAGCCTAGAAATTTCGTTTGTTACTGAGAGTACGTCTTATAAGAACCTTCCATTCTTCGACATACAATTTTTATTGCGTACCTATGGATCAATTAGATCCCCGCGGATGTTCAACGTAAATTCAATATTATCATTCAATGAAGTAAGAACTTAGCGGGGAGGGGATGTTGAAAATGGTGTTAGAGGGTAGAATGTTAGGGAAACGAGGGAGGGGAAGGAAAAAAATAGGATTTTTCGATAGATTGAAGGGGAATAGGCCTTACAGTGAATTGAAGAAGGTAGCGCTGGAAGAAAAGGGAGGCTCCCAGATCACTTCCTTAGTACTCCATGGAAACCTACCTTAATCGGTAGAATACTGTAGTAAGAACTGATGGCCTTGCACCTGAATATTTTACAAATGATTTTCCTCGAGTCGGCCTCTTAAGTCACCAACCTTGCTATTGTAATTACCAAAGTGGCCACACGCGTCGCTGACGGGGAAAACCATCCGAGTTATGCACAGTAATTATCACATTTTTTTTAAATTTAAATTAAATTTAATCCACAAATATGATTAATAGGAACTGTTTTCGCTCCATCATAGCAAATTTCACTCTGCCTCACGAAAAGAAGAAAATTAATCGGAAATTTTTATGACAAAAATGAGCATGAACGTAAAAAAAACTTAACGGATCATCACAGCCCATGCCTGTCATTCTAGAATGTGTGAAACTCCCGTCCTGATAAAGTTGATCATGACATTAAATATGGCCTTAGTTCAAGCCACGGGGACCAAACAATCGAGAAAAGTACCTTACAAAAGTTCAATGTGAACATTGTTTGCTGTGTAGCGTTTATCTCTTCATTTTCTCTCTGTGTATTGTGGTGTAAATACAATAAATAGACCGTTTTATACAGCGTTAATCTATGAATAATTGAAGTTTTCATTCATTTATACTTTAAAACTGTTTATTTTTTAACGTCTGACTGCATTAATTTCAAATTTTATGTTCCTTTTTTGAGAGGCATTTTTGATTCTCTGCGGGAATTATCGAAGTCATTATTATTTCAGTGATATCAGAGTGTATTTATAATAGCAGGTTCAAGTATTGTCCTAATTCCAAACCCTCTTTAATTGATAGTCTTCCTATTCGAATAATCCGTACTTTACTGAGGTATCATGTATTGTACTCAAAATGCTGTTGATTTACATGCATTATATATTTTTCTCTGCCGAAGGAATTTTTTGAATTTTCTGGAAACAATGTAGGATTAATTTTGACGTTTCAATAATACATTACAGGCGTGATATTACGACCCTAGGGTTTAAATGCTCCGTCCATAGGACCCCATCCTAATTCAGCTCATACTCTTCCTTAAATTCTCATTCCCCATATACTTTTTACCGGTATCCTCTTCTTTTCTCTTTATTTTGTGGTTGAGGTTACAGCTAACAAAATGATGTCACTATTTTCTTAATATTTTGCAAGAAAGGGCTTCATTTTGAAACGAATTTTTGGAAACAAAAGTATTATTTAGGGATGTAGGTATAAGAAGTTAAAGGCTTCGGTCATGCACGTTAAGAAATCAGGCTATGCTAAAATATTCTCCTGTTCACGTATAACCCCAATCAGGATTTACTTTCATAGCTGCACTTACGATGCGCAAGAATTCCTAGGCAGAGGAGCTTCATTGCATTCCAATAGCCAATTCTCGTATGCCCGCTATACCTTGTAGTACGTGGACAAGTCGCATCTCTACTCCATAGTTGATGCAAAAACCTCATGCGTTGCATACACAATTTTGCTATTTTTTATTCATTGATCCCATTCTTGAAGTTCCTAAGATTTTTACGAAGCTATATTGAGACTCTTCCTGCAATGATATGAAAAATTACTTTTGGGGTTAGTTTATATATGCTGCATTGTATTTTTCGGTTAACTCTTGTCGTGTAAAGAATATGAGCATAAAAAATCGTTTAACGTAACTTTTTGCTACTTTATTGCCCTCAAGAAATTTACTTAAAGAAAAAAAATTACCTTAAATGCGGCGTAATTTTAGCCGAAATAAGATCGGTGAAAAAATTTTGTAAGTTCTGCTGACCCATTAGGTTTTCATTCAAAAACCATTGTTTATGTTCTAATATGTTTTTCATAAATTAGACTGACCTAGTTTATACACTTAAAAATAGCTGATTGTAGCAATATACATCTGTTATTTTAAGGACTCCACTATTTTTAAGTGAACTGTGACGCTCTAATGCATTTTAAAAGTTTATTTTTTTGTTTAGTCACATGATGTAGCCTAGTAAGTATTTAAATTTACAGAAAAAAATGAACAGATTAGTTTTTTGATTACTTCTTATACATTTAAAAGGCTTTGAAAGGGCCAATTGGGTAAATCGTTTGAAAAATCCCTTCATGAAATCTATTTGCAGATACAATCAACGATCGATCCATTGATTGAATGGGAATTGCAGTGATAAAACTTAATTAGCAACAGGACATATGTGGTATCTATAAACGACAAATGTCAGTATACCCATAGCTAAAAACAAGGATAGTCTGGATGTGTCGGCCTAGTTAAGGGGAGTGTTTACTGAATGAATGTTTTGTAAATACATTTTGTAAAGAGATTTAACTAAAATTTTAAGTTTCTAAAAGTCGTTTAATTATATTAAAATAAATGCCTGTGATATCTTAATCATAATGCTTCCAGCGAATTCTCAGTTCAGTGTTCGAACACATTGTGGCATTGATTAAAAAAGTATAATTCTAAGTGCTAATTGCAGTTTCCAAGCTATTCAATTTAATATTATGCACAAAAAGTTATGTTTTATTAACCTCTTATGTAAAGCAGCTGCTCATTGACGTTCATAGTCAGCCCAAACCACTGTAGGCACTGCGTTGCAATTTTCAAGATAATTTCCTTGTGTCATACGTTTCATAATTTTGTCACCCATTGGTACATATGGGTAAATGAAATAGGAATTATACTATGCGATCGTTTACATTCTATAAACTCCTATTATTATTTTTATTATATTTAATGAATTCAATTTTATTATTCACAATACATGGATAACATTTGAATTGGTATAATGAAAATGTTGTCTTGAGTCAATGATCTTTTTATTGCTCATTACTACTTAGGGCATAATTTTT
The DNA here is from genome assembly GCF_921293095.1 of Ischnura elegans. NCBI lineage: Eukaryota > Metazoa > Arthropoda > Insecta > Odonata > Coenagrionidae > Ischnura > Ischnura elegans. The sequence continues at coordinate 14,543,622 of NC_060256.1, forward strand.
AAGTGTTGAGGGAATATTTGTAAAAAAAGTTTTGAAAATCTGAATATGCTGGTATATCAGCTTGATTCAGAGAAATATGAGATCAAGACCATCGCAACGCAAATTTATGGTCGCACTAAGAAGAGGTTTTTGTGAGAAACTTTTTGGGCTCACTTGCCCGAATTATGTTAACATTTTGACTCTCATTAAAAAACACAAATTCCGTGCTGATGTTATCTTTTGCTTTTTTAAATTAATTACACTCGATGTACTAGTTGTAAATTCATTTCATATGGTTGAAAAACGAATTTATAATTAATATATCTGTTCAATTTTTCAATACACTCCGATTGATTAACCAAAGAACATTTTCTTCCCTTTAAACAGAAGAAGTTAACCTTAACAACCAGACATGAACATGCTTTCGAAAAATATTCAAAACGGAAACTTTGCTTCCCTAATCTACTGTATAAAATGAATCACTGCTTTTAACTGTAAAATCTTATCAATATCAATAAAAAATCAAACTCCTTTCTGTTTGGTCTTGTAAACAAACCGATGATAGAAACAAGTTCAGAGCTGAAACCTTCTCTCTCTTTAAAAATTCATTTCAGCCTCCAAACTATGATACAAGTTAATAATCGGTATTCAGAGTAGAGTGTTATCAGACTTGCCTTTTTTCTGCTAGAAAACGCATGACGTTTTTTCTCTATTTCAAGCATTTTATGTACGAACGAACTCGTATATTTACTTTTCCCATAGGTTAGAGTTCGTATTTAAAGACTGTGGCATGAGTAATATTAATCTGTCGCGGAGTTTACTTTGATTTGCCCATTACGTCATCCAGACGCTTTAAATATTACTATTTATACTCATCTATTTCCAAAATATTCTAATGACACAATATTTTATGCATTGATTTTCGTGAGAAAAAAATCAACTGGACCCGGAATTGAGCCTTTAGCAGATGGAATGCGATATCCTAGCAGCTAGTGTGCACCTATGGGTGTCAGTTCAATTGAAATTATCATAACGTAACAGATTACTCAATGGTTCTGGAAAGCAAAGGTCTGTGTTTTCATTCTCGCTACCGGGATATTCTCTTCGCATGCTATTTTATGTGAATTTCAAGTTCATATATTTTCACTTAAACTATTTTCAATTTTGCCAGCACGCATTGTATTCTGATTTGAATGCATTAAGTTATAATTTAAATTCACGCTGATGATACAAGATTTGTGAGAATGAAATTCAGAATTATCTGCCGCCTCCGGTCAAACTTCGTAAAGGTAGATGCGAAATAGGTTTGACGGAAGGTACCTACGGAAAGGTGTTCCTGGTATGGGCTCTGGAAGTGGTTTCAAGTTCTCCCCTCTATCCTGGAGCTGGAAGTCACCTAACCCCACGCGTCGGGAACTCCTGCGACTGAAGGAGAGTTGGAATGAGTAGGGACTTCAGGAGTAGGGATGAGGAATGCTATTAGCTCTCCCCCATCAACTCTACATCTACTACCTACATATACAAACACAACCTCTGGCTATTTTGATGGTGCTGGGATTGGATAGTCTAAAATTCTTTTTGGGAAATGTCGGCAATTATTATTTTTGCAAAACGAGAGGGGTGAGCTATTGAAGAAATTGATTTTTCTTAAAAATAGACTTTAAAATTAGATCGATGAATTAAATTCCTCAATAACTATCATAATTTAACATGTTTGACTAAATCACGAATTAATTTTGAGATGTGTGCGCTATTTATTTCTTTTGATTACTATAATTATCTTATATTTCCCTCTTGTTGTCTATACAATTTGAATATAGAATGAAATATACTCAAAAACAGGGCAAAATAATAGCAGCTATCTTTGGGACACCTACTCGGGTTTCCACTGGGTCAATTTTGAAATAGCTGCCAATGTTTCAGAAAGTGAGTTCCTTCCCACCTTTATAATGCTATTAGAGAGTAGCAGTATGTTTGATTCAAGCAGAGATGTTGAACATGAAAAAGTTCTTTCAACCATATCAAATTACAAAAGTTAAAAGTGATCAATCTGAAGGGAATCTTGAAAATTAATATTTACGTAGATTAGTCCACTCCACTCCTAAGGTCGTGGATATGCGCGGAAAGACCTACACTGTTTATATTGGGATAATTGATAAATATAGGCATTTTTTACTAGTGCTTTCTAGCGATGATGTCTTGAAAACAATGGCCCATGGAAAAATTGAGAAAAACTTTGATCCCTTAAAATTTTATTTCCTCTGGCAGAGCGAACTTTGAACGTTTAGATTGAACTGGTTTTGACACTTATGTGTATACCTCTTTTTGTCGGTTGAAAATTTTATGTATCGGGGAAAAAACGATATTTATTGAAAAAATTGCAAAATCAAATAACGGAAAAATATTTGTAAAATGCTAAAGAATATTTTTAATGAAATTTTTAATATGAAACTTTAATGTTTAGGTAATCAATAGAAAATTATGTTTGCCGACGTTAGGGACAATTATTTTCCATTTTTAAGGCTTATTACATGGGAGATACAATAAATATAAATGTGGTTATATCGAAGATTAATTTTATAGTGCAAAAATATCTTATAAAACTAATAGATTGAAATTTAAAAATAGACAAAGAAAATTGTAATGACATATCATTTTGTAGTTATTTAGCTTCTTCGTTGCTATGTTATAATATTGCAACTTTTATATTTTTGTACATCAGTTTTGATTAATTAGATTACAATTTATTTTGCTTGTACCATCCATGCATTTATTGTGTGCTTTCATATATATATCATTTCATTAAATATTTTTCTTGGTAAATTCAATTCTAGGTATTTAAGTTCGGAATTTTAAAACACATTTTAACCAATGGAAAGGTAACAATATCCATGATAATCTTCCAGGACCTACCATCGTTCAAACCTTTAAAAATTTCCACCACACGATTTCACACACCAAAACAAGTTTTCCTAACTTTCTTTCTTATGTTCTTTGATGGTTTCTGTGATATAATCCATCTTTGTGGGATGATAAAAATTTCAACGAGAGTTTGAACGTGATCTGGTCACGGCACTCTGGTGCATACCATTCATTGTTGGTTGATACTGATAAATAATTGTTTCTTATTTTACATGAGGGTTTCTTTGATAATTTCTGCTGTTGTGAAAGAGTAAAACTTTAAATGGGAGTAAAAACTTGTTGAATACATCTTAACCTGGTGTTAACATTGAGTGGAAACTTAATGAGACCTTCTTATTATTAGAAAGTATCCACCGAGATAAGCGAAAATTATCTTACTTCCTTTGCTATAGATTTCACGATTTTTGTAAGGTTTTTGCCATAATTAAAGTTAGTCATAAAATTTATATATCCTGTTCTTAATCAGCCAAGCTTCTCGAAGTTGTGAACGGGGCTAAATTCGTGCGATGGCTGAAGAAGCGTAGAGGCGAGGAATTTGCGAAGGAAATGACTCGAAGAAAGGGGAGAAAGGTTTGGGAGCATGTGAGAGAATGAGGAAGGGTAAGGTCCTCCTCGGGTATGGTCTTTGATATGCAAAACCCATTAACCGAGGTGCGGCTGCTGCCGGAGAAGAGAGTGAGTGCGGAGGGAGAGGTTGAGCGCACTAAGGTGTGGGTTGGCCAGGTGGCGGTCGACACTTCTCCACAAAGTCGGGGTGCGGAATTTGGTAGAGCGTTGAGAAATCCTTGGTGAAGTGCATAAAAGCGTGTAAAGGAGGGTGAAAAATGTTTAAGGCTTGTACAATGGTTACGATTATCCTGGACGATCCTGGACGATTATCATGGTTGTCTATGAGAGGAGTTGAAAAACCACCGGAATACTTTTTGCATAATCTTATTTATCAAAAAAATATTTAAAGCAATGGTTTATATATTAGCAATCAGAAAAAGTTTTATTAAAAGAACTGATATAGGTGTTTTAATAAAAATATATTGCTACCTATCTAATTAATATAAATTTAAGTTAATATAGAAAATATTAATATAATATTTTAACATAGATACTTTTTAAATATATATGGTTTTCAAAACGTTTGATTGGATATTTTTTGGAATACATTTATGTATGCTACAAAAGATCCGTTTCTGTTGCATACAATTTTAATACTTGGCCTCTTTTTGCTCTCGTTTTACGTCTCATTTTTTCATATAATAACCCTTAAAAGTGGAACATAAGTTTCCGAAACGCTAATGGCACAAATAAGTGAAAATCATTTGTCAATATTGTAAGGCATTATGGTACAGCGGTGAATCTCCTGTATTATGCAATGCTGGTGGAAAAGTAAAATTTCTACAATTGATGCCGCCACCAGATCCATTGGTCTCATTATTTTCTGGAACGACAAATGATTAAAAACACGTTTTGGCCATCATTCAAAAGTATAACAGTTGTATTCAAATGACTCCACCAGCTTTGTATAGCTACGCACCGCAAAAATAGCTTATCAGAAAGCTTCATGTGTGCGGAACTACATTGTGACTGTGTTGTATTGAATGAAGATGAACACCTATATTGTATTCATTTAAATTGTATGAAAGTTTTATTTTATAACCGCATTTTATAGTGATGGGCCACAAACGGTACTGCACGAAAATATAGCAGGAAGGTACTTATTTGTTGACATAATTATCTATTACAAAATGATTAAATTATTCGTGACGTGGTCGAAAGACAACAAAATGGACGGACGGACATCAAATACTTGCAATTCCACAAATATTTTATAACCGAAATTAAGTGAATCAGTTTTGCGGTTTTTGAGTTGTAGCCATCGTTCAAGTGTAGTGCTTGTTTTTTAAATGGCTCCACCAGCGTTGTGTATTTAAGCACCGCAAAAATGAAAAAAAAAATAGATTATCAGAAAGCTTTATGTGAACTACATCGTAACTGTATTGCATTTAATGAAGATGAATATGTTATAATAATTTAAATTGTGAGGAAGTTTTATTTAATAACAGCATTTTATAGTGAATGGCCACAAACGGTACTAACCAAAAAATATAGGAGGAAGGCACTTCTTTTTGTTGACATAATTATCTGTAACAAAATTATTAGATAATACGTGACGTGGTTAAAAGACGGGACGATGCAATTGATTTGTGTAAGCATAGATAGATACGAATCTGATTTTCAATAAGAATTTACTCCATTACTTTACTACTAAGAATTTACACTATCTCAGAATGTTCCTCTGAGGTATTGATTTACTGAGACTACTTCCACATCTTGATGATCAATTCTACCGGAAATTACTTAGTTGTGTTTTTCTTTTGCTGATCGTAATTACCTAGCAGCTTCCATGAAGCATTACGGGAAATTACACTCAGCGTTCCTCTTGAGCTCATCCGGATAGATATCGTACTATCAGAGATACCGCATCTGCATTGAACTGTGATAGATGCAATGGATGGAAACTAGATGATTGGTACACACGTGCAAGATAACGGCTCAGTTCCAGACTGTTCGTGAGTCAGAGTACGAGGAGAGCTAATTTGTTAGTAAAACCAGCTATTTGAAGCACTAGCCTTCTCCTGGGTGCAGTTGCGTTTCATAAACATTCTTGAGAAAAGGTAAAGATGTTCTTCCGCGTGTACGTTTGAAACAGAAATTCAAACACCAAATTGCAGTAGTCAAGAAGTTTTCTTTTAAAAATGTTGAATGCAGCTTAGGAAATAAACTTTTATTTTACAGCGCATAAAGCCCCAAGCATGAATGGATTCTCTCCCATATTCTAACTCTTTTCCATCATATTGTGCTATGAAAAATCGTTTTCGAGGAATATTCTCAAAATATCCTTAAGATATTCATTGGAATTTGTTCATATTTATTAAAATTATTCATGAATAACATAAAACTAGCAATTAATGTTGAAGGATGACTTTTTGTATTGCTATGTCCATGTTGTTGATGACTAAGGTAGAGAAAAAGAGAGGTAGAGAAAGGGTGGAAATGTAGACAACTTCCAGTAATATGACCTAGAAAGCTACTCTTATCGGAAAATCGCATTGAGTGAGTATGAGATACCATTCTCTCATCTCCATTAAACAAATTATCACATTACCCTGGAGTTCAAATTCTAAGCTCTACCTACTTAGCCACAGCGCTGTAACAAGAAAAAAATTAGTTGAAAATAGGAGATAACGATATTTGAAGTCTTTCCGTGGTATCTTCAAAATTGGACACAAACTATGCATATATTGGCAGTTGCACTGATGGCAGGAGTGATAAAAAAAACGACTTGAACATTATTGTATAACACATGGTGATTATCTCTATGGTAACCTTTGTATCTACCAAGAGTAACAAGCTTAGGTACGGTCATCAAAAAATCAAAATTCATTGCAACTTAGCACCAAAAATGGAGATGATTTAAGTAAAAAAAATTGGAATCGTTATGGGAGCTGTTGTCATTCACATATGAGTTTTATAAATTCAAAATAAAAGAGAAATGTACTTAAGCGGACATTATTTGTTTATTTTATAGTCATTATGGGATCTATGAATTTGTTAAATAAAATGTTTTTACTACTATAACCCTTGAAATTATAAATAAAGTCAGTTTTGTAATTTACTCTTGCGCGATGGGAATGGTTTTAAATTTTCAATATCATTGGCGTATGAACTTGCGCGACTTTCTCGTCTCTCCGCGTGGCAGCGCTCGAGGCGATGGAGACGATTTCAAGGCGCTAACTCCTACGCGTGCTTTTTGTGCGTGGGTTAATTACCTGAGTACTTAGAGGACTGAGTGCCACTAAACTTCTAAGGGCTGCTTTCCCTCCATTCGCTCCGCAAGGCTTAGAAGTAGAGCAGGATTATCGGAAATGACTTCACTCCATCGACGAAGACACCTGCGTTCGCTCATTCAGGGAAATTGACAAGATGATACCCGAATCATGCGTGCTTTCTACATAGTAAATTTGTCATAACCCGTGTCTCTTAGTTATTCGTACAGGCCAGGATTTTTTTTTAAATTTCGTGCATACTTTCAGCTATTCAAGTTATTTAGAATCCGATTATGACCTCGGAATTACGGAATGAAATAAGAATTTTTATTGTTCCCACTCACTAGCTTAATGGGGTCGTTCAGACCCGAAATATTTATTCATGATAAGACTTTGACAAAACAATAATTATGATCTTCAAAGTAAGTCTTCTCGCTTAGAGAAAAACGTATGAATTATACATGTGTATGGTTGCTAACTGGTTATTTGAAAATATTGTAGAGGTTTGCAGGTGAGTGGAGCCAATACAGCTAAATGCGTTTGGCAACAAATTTAATAAATTATCGGTTTCCTGAAAAACTTGAAAAAATATAATTACATCATAAATGCCATCTGATGATAGAATAGTGTATACTTGCCTTTTTTTGCTATACATATCTCCCAGTTTCACAGCTGTATTTACCCCCACTATATCTAATCATGTATCCCTCTGATTCTTCTCTGATGGCTGGGCAATTTACGGTAATTGATGAATGATCGTGAAATTAATATCTTTGCTACAAACGAGAAATTTTACAGTAATATAAAGAGAAAATACTAAAGAAATGCTTCATGAAACAAAGATTAAAACTCAGGGAAGATTATGTTTCTCAAAATGTAGTACATCTCGTAAACTCCTAAAATTTCTTCAATTATCAACAAGTATTCTTCCTGGAGAAGAGTTACAATTGCATTTCCGGGGTTTGCTTTGAATCCCATCTCTCTTTTCAATTCCCTTTTTCCCTCCGTCATCTCCTTTCGATACGTTATTCGCGGCTATTTTTCGCGAGTAGCGAGGTGGTGTGCCTCTGCCCTTTGTTTCTCTCTCTCTCTCGATGGATTCGGAGAAAAAACGAACAAAACACCATCGAAGAGCGCGCCTACTTTTCGCGGAGAAAATGCGCTCATTTAGCGTCACTTAACGATTCTCATCCACCTCCAGTTCCTGTGCCTCATTCCACCACCCTTCTCCTCTCCCCAGGCCTTCCTGCCTCTACTGCCGTCTTTCGGAAGCAACATTTGCCCAAGTTTCAAGTGCTGCTCATTTGTGCCACGTCGTAGCTTCCTCTATTTTTTTTACTTGGAGTTTTTTTTCCTCCCTCACAACTTCTCATTGTCGAACTATCCAGGCCTCAGACTCCCCTTTCTGCTGTATGCCGTAGTGTAGGGTGTCATTCGGTGAACGTAGGGAAAATGAGACCTCCGTGGGATAATAATAACATGCACCACATATAAATAATATGCTGTGTAGCGTATTCATAGCAGTACATATTTATGAGTATAAATGCACGGTGCATATGTGTACAACTTATATACATGGTGTATACGTGTACAGTGTACAGCGTACACCTTCTATGTTTATGTACCAACTGCATATGTTAATTATAGCAGTTGGCCACCATAATTTTTGTCACTAAAAACGAAAATACCCTTGAAATTTCTTGCTTTTTTAGGAATATATTATGAAATATCTCGTAATTAATGCACACTCTAAAAAGCATAGAATTTACTAGTGGTTCGATCAGTGAGGAAGAAATACATCAGCTGGCCATAAAATTTCAAATTTCAATAGGGAATGAAACATAGAAAAGGAGTATATATCATCAAATTTCCTCATGTTTTACTCTTAAGTCGCTTTTAATAATAATAAAGTAAGTTTCAATCATAATAAAGTATACCTAAAAAACATACATCATTAGTTCCTTAAAGATAAAAAACCATTTCTCTACCCAATTATTAGTGTTTTATATGCAATCTACTTCCTAAAGTTAATGTATGGGATATATCCTTTTCATTTTTTATGTTTGAATAGATGTTAATCAGACGCAATATTGATGCATTTGTTCCATACAAATAGTATATTTTTACTATTTCAAAAATTTTAGCCATGTAGTGATGTAGATATGAGTTTAAAAATCGCTTTATAGAAGCTATCTATAATATTATTCCCTTTTACTGATGCACAGAGCCTTAAATGTGATGGCTCTTACTATTCTAGGTCTACAGTGTAGATGTTTTGGAAACCATGACCTCAGTTATTTCCTCTGGCTATTAAACGGTGTTGCTATTTAGGTGCGATCCAACGCCGCATTCTGAACACTTCTTTGAGGAAGGAATCTAATTTGAGCTCGGAATTCGTTTAGTATGCAAACCTCCGCGTATCAATTTCTGCCTTTGTGATGCCACGTACTGGAAGCATCGTGTTCCAGCTGTTACGCTGGTCCTTCCTCCAAATTCATTCCCTTTCTGCGCTCAAAGGCTCACAATCAGCCATTCCACCACAAAAGATGGCGTTAAGTCAAGAGAGTTTGGCTTTAGATTTTTGTTTTGCATTTCCAATGAATAATTAGACATTTAATTAAATTCCTTTATTTATCGTTAGTTTACTCGTTGGCAGTGTCGTGTTGCTCTTAGTCACTGTGGGTCTGTTCCATAATGGGGAATTACACTGAAAATGGATGATCATGCGATAGAAAATAATCTTTGTGCTGAAAATTAAACTGAAATCAGTTCTTCTCTAGCCTCCATATTATTCGTAAAATACCACTTTGAAAATCGTATATTAATCTTCCAAACGACCCATCGCCATGTTGGCTGAGCGTGACGTCAGAGTCCAGTAAACAATACGTTTACGTGGTGCCAGTAGACTTTTTGTCCCAGTTTTAGAAAAACCTATGTATCTCTCAGTACAATTAATTGTTTTCATAGTATTATGTTAATTTCATCATCACTCATGTGAAATATTTATCCTGAATGATTGACAGGTTTAAAGGTATAACTAGACTGGAAGATGCAGTGCAGTTTTGACAAATAGCGATTATTACTTTTTCATCCTTCTCACCCACGGCGATTTCCACAGTATAAGATTATTGTTCTCACTTTGTTCTTTTGTCACCTTAGCTCGAACAGTGGAAACGCACAAATTTATTTAAAGTTGAACCTATTCAACTGCTGAATCGCCGTATGTATCTCTTCCAGACCTTAGAAATGCTATGTTAATCGCCGTACACTTTTAACCTATTCACAACTGTTTTTGACACATCCTTCAACTTATGAATCAGTATCGTCGTAGATGTTTGTTGTCGTCGTTACTGTTTTGTTATTGCCATGGAGCGAATCTGCTTACTCGTATTCTGACTTCACAAAGCGTTTTATTGCGCGAAATAGTTTAGTAATTTTTGCGAACTTTGGAGCTCTGTAGCAACAATGATATTGAGAATTATGATGTAATATTTTTCATACGTTAATAACTTTAACTTAACTATAAATACATGTAATAAATTACCTTTTTAATTTTATGAGAGCACCCCATTAACCAAGGGGCAATCAATGTGCCGACAACATCCAGGATGTCTGTGAAAACAGATGACATCCGTGCAATATCCATATTAATCCAACGAATGTTGCATGGATATCTGTCAAATAAACAAACAGGATAGCGAACAACGTTGCAGCGACGTCCAGCAGTGGACATGGAGGTCCATATTTCAACATCTCTTAGTTATCTTCACGACATCTAATGTGTAGATAATGGGTGTACTTGTTACGGTTTTTGGTAAACACAGACATGCAGACGAAACATAAATGATCTTAAATTCTATTCAAGACTTATGCTTCCTATGGAAACTATTTCAGATATTTTTTTTTAATATCACGGATATTGCAACTTGGATTTCTATGTAACTTCATTTTTACAATTAGTAGTGGAGGTTACAACTAGGATATCTGAATAACCTTGTCAAAATGTCCATGGATTAACAACAATTTTTTTACGTATATTAACCCTATAAAAATCTCCAATGGATATCGTCTTTTGCTTGGGATGTGTGGTAATTGGTAGTTAAATAGTTACAAATATTTATGGTTTTAACCACACTTAAAAATGTGAATTCTAACTACACTAGTAATGATGGTTATCCCTCTATTAACCCAACATCTTCAATTTAAAAATGGGTGTTAACTTGAATGGCAGAATGGTGGTAAAAATTTGTTATGGTCTCTCTAGCTAAAAATTTATCACCATCAACGTACGCCATTCATTTAATATTTTAAAGTGCACATTGGGTGCTATGTCAAATATCAGACTTGGAGCTTTCCTAACACGCAATGTGGGTGAAGTCTTTACGAGCCTTCCATCCACTTCAGCCGCAGTCAGCATTTCATTTTCTCACTTTGCCATCATAATTAGGGAATTAGGCATCCTCAAGTATTCCCGAAAAAACTGAATAATTTGAACTGATAAAGGAACATAATAGCCACCAAAGTTTTCGAATCCACGGTACGTTGACTGTGATTCATATTTCATACTTTTACTTTGTACAGTAAGATATGGATATGGAGGGAAATGCCGTCAAAAAATGTGGTACGGTGATTGGACGAGACGACCGATAGCTGACGTCGTTTCCGCCATTCGGAAAGGTTGATAAAGTTGTGTGAAGGGAAACCTGGCGTCAGCATTAGCCTGCTAATAACAATAGGCACCAAGAGGACCTCGGCTTGACGGCCCATCCGGCGGACGGAGTGATTTGCTTAAAGTAACCTCCACACAATACTCAAGCAGGTATCGGGCAACCTCTGGAAAGTGTCTGCCACTGCCGGGGTTCGAAACTGGGCCCGCGGTGCTCAGCGCCAACAATCTAGCCCCTACAGTAGCGAGATTAAAAATTAGACCAATTCATCAAACTAAAATGGAGGAAAATTTTATGGAAGTTTATAAATCACAATTTCGAGGTATTGAATACTTAGAGTAGTTGATTGATGCATAAACGCCGTGATAGCAAAAACAACATAAAGAACCAGATTATTCGTTAACCAAATGTGTAATGTTAGCACTCGAGTGTTTCACATATTAAAAATTATAGATGATGATATTCGTTAGCAGTATATTTTCACACCCGAAACGTATTTTTCCCGATAAAAAATAAATTTATGACGTTCTCTGTCCTCAATAATATTGTATCGGTGAATTTTATTGGCAAAATGATGCTACCTTATTACCATAAAGATACCTGAAAAAGTATTAAAATACCTAAATTTAGCTATTAAAGTAGTAAGTATAGATTTTTTAAATATTACCCTGAAAATATCCCTCTTATGGCGAAACAAAAACGAAGTCCGCATACTCATAAAAACATGACTACCTGAGCCAGCGGTGTAGTCAGGAGGGGAAGTTTATGGTGCAAACTCTTCTAGGTGTAATGACGGAAGTATAAGCAATTAGACTCTCAGCGGTAGCTAATGAATATTCGAAATTTTAAGAGATAATACATGAACAATCGTTTACAAATAGGTCAACTCAAATTAAAACTGTAAAATGTTGCTGGACTATGAATGCATATTTCATTAGCTTAATTTATATCTTAAATGTATATTTGCGTGATAAGAGCTACAAAAGATTTCTATTGCCTGGATGGTACATATCTATTAGTCATATTTTCAGTCATCGCTTCCGCATGAACTAACTGTTGAGACAACGTTATTTCATTGCATTGGTGTAGCTAGAAACAGACTCTGGGTGTAGTTTTCGTAGTTGACCTTCTATTATAAAAATTAGGTCCGACAGGAAAGGAGACTGTGGAGAAAAGTTAATGAATGAAGTAATAAATTTCTACGACCAAATTTGGATGTAAATTTTGAAATTTATACATATTAAACTGCATTGGTTTAGCCAGAAACAGACTCTGGGTATAGTTTTATAAGGTTTCCTTCTATTATAGACAGCAGATACATCAGGAAAGGAGACTGTTGAGAAAATTTAATGAATAAAAGAATTACTCTCTGCGTCAACGTTTGGATGTAATTTAAAAAAATATATTCATCTTCCAGTGCTATTTGAATCTCCTTTTTTTACATCCCATAGTATCAGTGTAAAAAATCTTTGCGAGGTTAGTCCTATCACTTTCCTTTAAATCCTGCAGAATGTGAAAATCATATGCCATCAATTGGAATATCTATGGCAACCGACACCAAAATAGTCCATCTATCTTGAAATACAATGGTGCAAGTCATAGTTACACTTGTTACACAGCCAGACAGCAGCACTAACTCGGAGATCTTAGCACAGTGCCAGCTTTTTTGCGCATTATTATTTAATTATTGAAAAGCTTTGATTTTAACTTACACCAATACGTTTCTAAGCTCTCCAAATAATTAAATGATAGGTGTTATTCAGTACTTGCATCTAAGTCTTTTTCATTTTTTCTCCTATTTTGTTAACGGCTTATGTTCCTACATACCCCAGCCATACTCCTATTTTTTCGGCTTTTAGGGGAAGTACGTAGATGTAGATGTATTTCCTGTGAACTGATTTTCGCATCATTGATGCTGGAAAGTCGCTTCAGAGCTTCGGTAGACAATGCGCGGAAGAAACACGATGCGGAATCACCAGGTGAATGCCGAGAGGAATGAATCCTTGTCCAGAAATATACGAGGAATCAAGCGAACAATCCTCGGCAGCGCTGAATTTTGAGTTTCCGGGTACCAACCGCCTTCGTTCCCTATGTATTTTACCTGACTTTCCGAACTTTTTTTTTCGCAACCTCATATCCTGAGCTCGTGTGGCTTGGGCCAAAACCGAACGCAAAAAAATCTCCGTCATGGAAGCCACTTCCACCGTGGATGGTCCCGAGAATCGTCAGCTTTTTGATGCTGTGCGGAGAGAGAGAAAAAAGTAGTAGTTTTGTTAACTGCCAGTGAATAGGAGTGAGCAGAGGCGTGTATTAGCCGGCATTTTACGGTCGCTTTTTTTTTCTCTTACTCCGGGACACAATGGTATTCCCAGTGCTTTGTTGACGATGGGTGCGATGCAAGGTATCGGAGGGTGAAAATTGTCCCTGCGGTCGTTTGGCGAGACTCATCTCACGCTCTGACAGCAGCACTTATCGACGCTCTCGACAGCGACCGCTATTGGCGTGAAAAATTGAGGCGAAAAAATTGATGAGCGCAATGAAAAAAAATGAAAATCATCATGCGTTACGAAGGAATATACACCATCCTTTAGGGCGAGGTGAACGTTCGGAGCGGTGACTAAACTCCAGTCTCTCCTTTTGCAGCCTCTCTTCTCCGCGTCACGCTAGCGCGAAGGTCTGCACCTCCACTTCCTCGAACGTCATTTAGCCCCCCTAAGTGCATTTCACTTGCCTCTCTACTCACCTCGAGCCACCTACCTTCCCTCCGCTAGGTGAAACAATGATAGGAGGCATCCGCATTCGTCGCCGTGTGTCATTGAGCGTGAAAAATCTGAAACGCGCTAGGAACGTTGCTATGCGCACCTATGAAATCCTGTGAGGAGATGCTTATCGATTTCCTGGAAATAAAGGAATGGGCCCAGGTTAAATCCGAGATTGTCCCCCGTGAGCCGATGAGAATCAGATTCAGGAACGGTCTAAAAAATGAACTTCAATTACGTAACTAAATTAATTCGAAAGTTTTGTTCTGAAATTTCCTGCTAATATAGTGCGAAATACCTCACTTTGTAATACCCCAAAAAAGCTTTATTATTCCGACCCTGGGTTTCAACTGCTAGATAGCCGTTATTACGGTCGGAATAATAAATTTGACCTAGAAATACATTGGTGTCAGTCATAGTTACACACAGGACCGCCAGGTAGCGGCACACACTAGGAGCTCTCAAGCACAGTTCCAACTTCTTTGCCAATTATTATTAATTTTCGAAAAACTTTTATTTTTGGCTCAATCCAAAATATTTATTTATAAGCCTTCCAAATGTATAAATGATAGGCGGTAATTAAAATACATTCGAAATGAATTTTACTGGAACATCACAAAGTTAGTTATTTTACACTATAGATAGGTGGCTCCACCAGGTGAATCTTTAACACTTGATGTATTTCGTTGTAATATTTTGAAGATGTCAATATACTATAGAAACAATATAGCTGGCTGGGTTCACTGGATATATGAGAGGGTGAGAAGACTAACTACAAATAGTTTTTAAAAGAGTTAAGCCTGAATCACCGGATCATTTTCTTCGTAATTTTCGAGTGATCACTCGGAAATGATCGTCACCAGCAGTTGTTTATCGCGATCACTCCAATGATGAGGATTCCCATCACCCTTTCCCTTCCCAAAAATTTTAATGATATTATTTAAAGAAAACATTGCAAACTTTTCCACGACATTTATTTTTACGTGACGCTTTTCGTTCTTTTATTTACATTTGCCTCATTTTCAGGTTCAAATACTCTGGAAAATGTTTTCGTGGCATTAAACGTGTCCTGCGAAAATACATCCTGTGGAAATAATGCATTGCATCTTTTAACTCATCGTAGGAATAGAAGAAATAAAATTTTATTTCTTGTATTCCTTCGATAAAGGATTTCCAAAAGGTTAATCCGCTACTATTAATTTTATTTAACTCATAATAAGCCTGAATATCGCGATCATTTTTTTTCGTCATTTTCGAGTGAAAAAACCAGCGATCATTCGAATGAACACTCCAGTGGTCACTCGAGTGATCACTCGCAATTATTATTCGCGATCACTCCAATGATGAGGACTCCTATCACTTTTTTCATCACTCGTCTGGTCGCCTTTTCCGTCGCCGCTGAAACAGTCACTGAAACCCCATATCAGCCAATCAGAACGCATGCCCGAGTGGAGCGATTGCAGCGCAACGTTTGACAACCGTGGGAACGATATAGGTAACAACATAGAGCTGTTACATCGGAAACGATGTGAGAAGTGACGGCGGGAGGGACCGTGTGATTCAGAAAAATTATCACTAGAGCGATCACTTTTCCGGTCGCGAAAAGCGATCGCTCGAGTAATCACAAAGAGGGAAGAAACAAATGATCGCGTGATTCAGGATTTAGGCACAGAAATTGATGAAATAAATATACAATAACTTGAAGACCAAGATATATACGAGTGATTTTCTGTTCTGTGCAGATATCGTGTGTGAAATCGAATGCAGTACTAGATGTCTTGTTGATATCTTTTGCTTTATTTACCTGATTTCTGACCTAACTCTGTTTCAAAAAAATCACTTGTACCCATTTACATCTCACCCCTTCATATTTAATTTAATTTTCAGCGAGACTGTGCATTTATAGGGGTAAATACCCTATGGTCCCAAGTATCAAGAGTAGGTAGATCATAGTAACGTTGTGGGTAGAGAGCTTGGCTGTTTATCGTAGGGTACCGAGTTGAAATCCCGTGTAAAGCCTTCAGACACCCAAAATTAAATATCCTCAAAGTAGGAGGTGACCCAGAGACAGGTATTGAGTTAATACAGCCAAGTGCTCTAGCCGATAGGCTACCAACCTCTCCCTTATGATAAAGTTGATTCAATGTCTTGGAGAATAGGTCGTGAAGAATTTTAATTGGAACTTTGTGCCAACGTTTCGATTTATTTTATACACCTTCAACACGGCTATGAATGGAAATGAGTACATAATTTTAATGAATAAATGGCATAGAAGGCATGGCATAAAAAAATACTAAAATAAAAAATTAAGAGATTTCAGTTGTAAATTTATAAAAAAGAAGTTAAATATGCCTTTTTACTATGAATTAAATTTGTTTATTGATGATAATCAAGCTACAGCTCAGAGTTGCCTATCAATTTTGATTATTTAAATAATAATAAATTAGAATTAGATTTTCGATGTCTGATTTTTTAAATGATAATGATATTGATATCAAAGAGTAGTCGAGAGGAAGAAATGTATGGCAGACAAATCATCCAAAATGAAGGCAACGGTGGGATTGTTATTGATGAAAGCAGATTTAAGAGGATTAAAATATTGTAGTTTAATGAATTCATCGATGACATCCAAAAGTAACACGTTTTGGTTATCCCACAAATAATCAGAAAAAGGCTGTTACAAATAAATTATTTTCATATTCAAAATGCGAGCAATAGTAGCTATTGTTTTCCAAATTCTAATCAATTTTGTAAGGCGTCAGTGTTCGAAGACATTTTCTTTTCCTAGATACGTATTTTAACTAAATATTTTACTAAATTTATATTTGAAATACTACATATCAATAAAGGGTATTGTCACATTTTTTATTAAAAATTATCAAGTGATTAAAATAAAAAAAAATATAGCGGGTAAGGTCCACTGGATAAAAGTGCTTCATGTTTTGGTAATACTGTGCATTTAGACTGCTAGATATTCGGAGGCTGCGCGCTAGGATTACATTGCTTGACAAATTGAGAATGGAATCTTTTCAGAGGTACACGTAGGACAATACATTAGAACACCACTATATTTCAACGCCCGAAAGAATCAATAAATGAAGAGAGATATTTTCCCGAACGAATAGGTTTGGGAATTCTGTTTTCCACCGCACTATGAAGGGCTTCAATAAATGCAATGCGGAACTTCGTTAGAGCATTTTATTTGTTAGCGGTTGATGTATTTACACCCCCCGCCATAAGCCTATTTAGGTGGCTGGCGGGGTAGTATGCAGATGTATAATGCGCAGGTTAACCTTTGCCGGCTTTTTGCATGTCTCTAAAAATATTCAGTTTAACGTGCCCTCGCATATTACGCGTAGGACATCCTCATAGCCTTTACCGCTGAAATATAAATTTATACTCCGATTATTTGCATCCTTCACGGGAAAGGAAACTCCCAAGTAATTACGTACGACATGTATTAGGTTCGGTATATTAACATATTTTATTAGCTATCATAATAAATTCACCTTCTTTTAAGGGTCATTTCATTGATATTCGATTCACGCCTGGGGAGATTGCCCTTATCCTGGGCTTAGTTGTTCGCGCACGTGCAATTGATATCATGTTGAAAAAACCGGATGAAAATGCCAATATGAGCTGTGTTTGGTGGTAAATAAATAAAAAATAAATATATTTTTTATAAAGTACCTATCCATTTGTATAGGTATAACGCCCGCTTGTTCTCCTTCTCTATAACGCGTATGTTATTACTTACAAAATTTAGCAAAGAAACATGCGCCTGTTTTGAATTTATTTTTTATTATGCGCATATTATTGCTTCGAAAATTTAACACAGAGACATGCGCCTGTTATGAATTAATTTTTATAGTATATGATTATATAGTATTTATACATATATTATAAAAAATATAGTATATATTATATAGTATATATATATGCGTCTTTTATGATTTTATTTTTTGAATTCATTTATATAGTATAAATATATTAATATAATATATTAATATATAATAATTATATATTAATATAGTATAATAAATTCATAACAGGCGCAAGTTTCTGTGTTAAATTTTCGAAGCAATAACATGCGCGTTATACAGGAGGTGAACGAGCGGGCGTTATACCTATATAACTGGGTAGGCACTTTATAAAAAATAATTTCATAATTTGATGCTTTCCCGGCGAATAATGCGGGTTAACTTTTCCAGCTGCAGCCCTGAGGATGAGCCCCGAGTCGGAGCTCGAAACGTTAGCTAAATGGAGAATGTTATCCGTTGAAAATCTCGAGAAATGTTTACCCACATGCGCCTGTTACGTTTGAGAATTTAGTGTAAATTGAAATCACTGGCTTATCCCAACCCGTGGATGGCACTTTCCCTCTCCGAACGTGCGGTCAGTTACTTCGCCAGAGTACTCTGCCCGGAACAGCGTGCTCTGCGGCCGTCCGTCTCATGCCCTCACGGGTCCCTTCATTGATCGCGTCGTGCATCGAATGATCGTGCTCGACGCGAGAGTGCAGGGCGAGCTGAGAGGAGCACGGGCCCAGCGGTGGTCACGCCGTTCTTGCTGCGGACGACAGTCAAAAGCGAGGTTTTCCACAGTGTGTGACCTTCTCCCCTGCCCCCGCTGACTCTGTCCCCCGATTTCAGAGTGCACTCTCGGGCCGCAGCGCTCGTGGTCCACGGCAGGCCGGGACCATTCGGCAGATGGGCGACCCGCCCTCGTGTTTATCCAGTCCGGCGCACATCCGGCAAACAGGGACTCGGGAAGTGGAGACATCCACGGGCTATCTCCCTCCCTCGTCCAACACGTACGGTCGAGGTAGTACAATGTTCGCCCTAAAACGCGGTCCCATAAGTGTGTCTCCGCACCGCCCTCCTCAACATGCCCGAACATCTGTTTAGTGGAGCAGTGGTCATTCAGGTGCCACAGGACTCCCATGCCCAGTGCTGCGTTTACGTGTAGGTTACCTAATTTGCAGAAAGTGGAACTGTACCATATAATGGTCGAAATTTCAACTGTAGGGTCTCGAGTATTTCTGCATTCCTTTGAATATATGTTACTTTTTTCTCTCTTTTTCTGATAACATATACTAAAACTATTCTAGTACATTTAGTTTATAATCATTTATCCACCTTTCATTATGGTCAGTTAGTCGGGATAAAATTAGAAATTTACTTGCGAACCGATAACTTCCTATCAAATTAATCGTTGAGAACCATGCTTTATATAGCAATTATCTTAACATTATATTTCCATGCTTTGGACTGAAAAAAATTCGCATTATTGCATACGGTTTCTAATCTCCTCTGTGACTACGGAGGTTTCCACGGTGCCGAGGTTCCAAAGCCTCAATTTTTCCGGTGCTACCGCGGCGGTTGTTGGTTTTAAGACAAAAGTTTCTTCTTCGACCTGAAGACGCTGGCAGCAGTGCCAGCAAAACTGTTGTCTTAAACCAACAACCGACGCTACCATCGAAAGAATGAAAAGAATTTATTCTCCTCTACCGGTTTCAATAGATTTGCGTAATTTCCATGCTTAAATCTTACCTTTAAATTGAACAACCATGGATTGCCCTCCCTAGTTTTGATGCTGGGTACGCCCTTGTTTCCAATCGAAATAAATTAAGGAACATTTTGAAAATTTTATCTATCACACGAAGAGTATTCGGTAAAAGCTGAATCGGCTTCAAATTTCCCGTGTCATTATCGAGAAGGAAGTGGGTACTTCCTCTTAATAATTATTAATTATCCTCCAGAATCTACATATGGAGTATGATTATCTACGGAAGTAAGGCATGGACAATGACGGCTGCGGACAAATCAAGTGTAGAGACTTCCTTAATTTGGTGAGGCCGTTGAAGATGAGCATCAAACGGATCAAATAATTATTCATTAAGAAAACATACCCACATCATTCTTGATGATAACACGGGAACGTTGAACCGTTAGAAATTGTATCAAATATATCTGTGTGAAATTAGCATTTTTTCCCATACATTTACTTGGTAATGAGCAAGTTCCATGGAGTTAACTAGCAGATTATTGGAGTTAAACTTTATATTTATTTTCAATTGCTTAATTATCGTTTTGTACAATGTTTGGCCATGTTCAGTGATGCCCGATTGATCCCAAATTAAGATGGCATCACACCCATCCTTAACTCAGAGCTGGCTGGCTTCATCCTCCGCCCAATACTGGCCCGAAAATCGGCTATATGAAATTTTAAATCGCCAACGCTGTTTTACTGGCCGAATTAAAGCCATAATATATCCTCCTTCTTAATGTACCTTAGGATAAAAATTCATTTACTCAACACTAATTGGTCATTTTATGACGCATCGTTGCAGTGGAAATTCTCCATGACAGTTTCTGAACGACTACTTTTGCGCATTAATAACCTTTATGATCTTCTGCTCCCGTGAAATTTTCCGTAGTATAATAAAAGTTTCGCATCACTATGGTTTGTAATCCAGTTTACGGCCCGACGTTTTGCATCCTTGATTTCGTGCAAACGTTACGGGAGGAGCTCCTTGTAAAAATAATGCAACAGGAGGGAAAATAGGACGTCATAATTTTCTAGAGAGCGATCCTGGTATTAAATAGGTAAATACAATTTGGTTCAGATTAATTTTTATTCCTTTAATCGTTAAAGACCCGATTTTTTTCCCCGTATTTTCTATTCATCGTTGAATTTTGAAAATTTTCATTGCAGCTCTTCAAAAAGACTAAATATATGTATATAAACATAGCTAGTTAAACCGAATTTTTTCCCAGAGCAGGGCCATTTAGTTCGATAAAATTTAACGCAATGGAAAGGTAGCTTTTTTCACCTATCAGCTTTGTAGATATCCATAATTTTATTTTAGAAATGGATATGACCGTACAATTTTGATTGAGAAGAGATTTTAAATTGGTATTTTATTTTGTAGTTCAGTGAAATGACAAAATGATGTCCCAGTTTGCTTTGATTTCCAACGAGATATCGTATTGGTAATTGGTTTCATCACATTCTTTTTCAGTCAATGGCATTCTATTCAATTTCCTCTGAACGGCATCATATCCAACTATTTCATTTATTGACCTACACATAGATATATGCGATGGTACATTGAAAAATGCTATACGGCTTCAAAGTATCAGGGTTAAAAATATATTAGTACAGCAAATTGAAAACGAATAAAACAAAATTAGCTCCGTGCACGACAAAGAATTTAAATTGTCGCCAGGTAATTCTTTCGTTAATATTGTAACACATTAAACCTCCCGTAACGAACAGCAGAAACGTCCCATTAACAGCGCATTAAAAAACTGAACCTGTCGGGACATCAGCATTGGACACTCTCTTTACATTTTTTGGACATTGGACAATTTTTTCGGTCCCATTGGTATCCGTTATGTGGAGGTTTGACCGTATCATAAATTATTCTAGATAACTGACCATAACTTGGCATGAAATTTTGCATTGTTTTATGGGTTAATGTGAAGAGGTACGTCCTTATTGTTGACATTGATATTACATGTAAAATGAAACCTATGGCTTGTTTTTAGGTAGCTAACACGCGAGCTATTAGAAACATATATCTCACCATCCTTTTATAGAATAGTTCGGAAATAGGAGTGAAAAATATGATAAAAAGTTAAATGCATCCTTAACTAAAAGAAAACGAAATGGGGTGCAACAGCTGAACATTTATTCTATACTTGGTGCTGGAGAACTTGGAAGAAAAATTTCAAAAGCAAGTTTTAGAGATATTATCGTTTGTTATTTTTTTTGCTGTCACTACAAAATGCTCTCTTATTGTCCAATTCATCATCTCTCTACTCTTGATAAAACGCATTTGAAAATCACGTTCATTGAACTTCAGGAATGAAGATTTTTTTAGTCTGAACCAGGCGTTTGTTGTCTGTTTGCGAAATAAAATAGCACCTGCTTGTCTGGTTGCTCTCGAAATACAAATTGAGTTAGCCAAATTCTCTCTGGAAATTGTTTTTTTGAATAAATTTTTATTTGTTCTTTCAGAACTTTCGGTATTTTTTATGCAAATTTGCTTTTGAAAATTTATCTATATCCATACCGCAAATTCCCCAAAGTGAAAGCAGGAAAGGTTAATAACAACCAATTCTCGTTTTTTGTTTTAACGTGCCAACTAGCATGTATGGGAGTCCTGTTTTCCGAATTGGATGGATTCTCTAAAGCGAATAATGAAAACCAAATTAATTAGTTTGGAAATAATTTTCTCTTTTAAACCATGATGAAAAATTTTTGTGATGCAATTTGATTCTTTCTAAGATAAGGGATCAAGGATGGATGGATTTATGGCGCAAATTACCTTAACTTGTTAGTATTTATATGAAATTGACTAAAGATGAATTAGAGTGTTCATGATAGATAGAAGGGTTTACTACAAAAAAGGTATACCCAATCTCACGCGTTAACTCTCACATCACCGGTGTATATTATTTCCATTGATCTCGAATACAGATTCGCTCCAAAGATATTGATATATGTAAGAGCTTATATTTTGGGTAACATTTGGTCCCCATACAAAGGTTATTACAAAAATTAAGTTCATTCCAGGCCACTTCGGCCTGGATTTGGTCCCAAATATTTCTTATTTTAGTGAAAAATGCCGCATATGCTTTCCCCTTTAAATAAGAGCTTCATTTGGAAACGTTTTGTAACTGTAAAAAACAACAACATAACCGTAATTATGAAAATGGCGCTTTCTCCCGAAAGATATCTTTGTTCCTAATTTTAGAGAAATGAACGAACGTGTTGCTTGGTTCCTCGCTTACTTTTAACGTAAAGTCTTCGAGATGCCTGAAATTTTTACTAAATGCCAACCACTCTAAAAACAACAACAACGATTACAAAAATGAAATTACATCTTTAGCGTTAATATACCTGTTCGTGTCTTGAAGGCCGAAGCAGATACAGCAATGTTGTCATTAACAACACATTGAAACAGTTTGAAGCCCGAGATATCTTCATTAATAAAAAACATCAATATGGATATCGCTATCGTATCAGGCTTAACTTCGTGGGAGCTAATTTTATCATTAATGGAATGGAAGACTTTATTTTAGTCTACTGATTGTTTTGTTTTTAGATATGACTAGTTTTGACGCAACGGCGTTGATAGCTACGTACCTGTAAGAAAAATAAATTGTTGGAATACAATAAAGTTTTTGCTTTTCATTAACGTTAATCAATAGGCTTGTTTATGTGGGCAACCATGACAATGGGCGTGTAATTGTTGAGCATCGTCGCACCATCTTGAGGTCCTCCCCCCCCGTGGGCTCTGCCCGGTGGATATGGAAGCACCACTCGAGCCGCGGTGTCTTGCGTGGGTCGCCCGTCCACCGCCATGCCGTGCCATATCTGCCGCGCGTTGATTTAACGGTCAAGTGGATTTGCGTGCTCGACACGGCTCGGCCCGTGCGCTCTCTCCGTTTGCACGAGTCGCCGTGACGCGTAATTGCATCCGGCGCGATTCCTAGAAGGGCATGATGCCATCCAGGTGGCCAGGACACCGCACGGCCTTCCTCAAGTAAGTGTTTGCCCGACTCCGCAGCGGAGAATCTCAATTCCCACCGGTTAATATCTTTCTCGGGGTGAGGAATGCCTTCCTCTCCTATCCCTACCACTCTGTCTCTCTCGCAGTAATTGAGTCTTGCTTCTGCCTAGGCTCCGTGTGAGCCAGCCCATCCTCATGTCACGAGAACGTTCTATATTCGCCGTCGTCAGGGCAATGGGTCCACAAGGGTCTCCTCAAGTACATGATGTGTGCACTGTTATGACGTGACAGCATATCATAAAACAATTTGTTAATGTTATTGAGAAGATAAATTGATTTCTTTATCATGACCTCAATTATATAATTATAAATAACGTCTTGGAGTATAGGTCTGCTAGTGAAATTCTTCTTCTTTTAATTTTTATTGATGTAATACTGAATTATTATTATATTTTTATTTTATTAGTGTAAAAATCTTTCATGCCATCAGGTAATAATTTATATGTAACTAATATGATTCATAGCCCTGGTGAAGATAAAGAAATTACATCGTAACATCGGCAAAAAATTTTGCATTTCATTTCCAGACATATACTTCAAGACGCTATTACTTATATGTGAGAGGATGCTCAAGCTCCATTGGAACATGGTATTTTTTACTCACGGATTCATAAAATATTTAACCATCAATTCCTCTGCTGAAGTTTTCTCAACGTCGTCTCTTAGACTAGAGAATATGTGAAGCAATTCATATCTGTTATTTCCTATAAGCTATTCTGTCAATGTATTTACAAAGGTCTCCTGGAAAGGCTCATGCTTGCATTGGTGTGACAGGACTGCATGTCGTAAACATCTGTTTGTACTCCTGAAACCTCCTTTTAATTTTTTGAAGGCTAGAAAGAAGATGATGAATAGTATTAACTATTCTACTAATATCAACTATTTCTGGTGACTATGGGGAGAAATCTTTGAAGCCTTATGAACTGGAACTGAAGTTGAAAGTGACCATTGAGTGAACAGAAGATTCTTTACTGTAGTCGCAATGTCGAAATTCCTTTGCTTGATCGCCAACCGTCGAGGGTATGTGGTAATTTTTCAGTGTTGGTTAACGATATTTATTCGATATTACCATGTTAATGCTTGATTACAGATATTGACTTTTCTCATTTATTCGTCAAATACTACATTCAAAGAAGAAAAATCAATCGCATTCCATGCCTAAATGCAGTAATTGGATCCTTTGGGACCAAAAGTGGTAATTCTAAGGTTCCATTTGAGTATTGAATACAATATATTTTAGGGCATTAATTTTCGTGCTCATATCTTAATGATATAATAGAGTAATGGAAACATTGCAATGATATTATTGGTTAGCGCAAAAATAACTGTGTATAATATGAAAAAGTGTAAACATTATTCGTAAACCTAGGTGTTCTTCATGAATTTTGACCACCTTACTTGCGAAAATGAAGCGCTAAAGTGTAACCCACTGTTTTGAAAAAAGCGATCACTTTTGCTGTCACTGACGATTCAATATCATTTTCTTATTCACTCAATGATTCAAATCTAAGGTTAGTTTTGTAAAGAGAGGGTAAAGCTCGCCCTGGACTAAGCCACAGACGTGATAATTCCACAAACTCAAGGTAGGGAGCGTGACGTCGGGATCCCTCATAAAATAACCTTACTTGAGATCTCAATTTAAAATCTCACCTTTGAAATTCATTAAAAATCTCATGTAACATTTAATTTAAAATCTCCCCTTCTTTTTATCAACAACATATAGCAACGTCCTTTAAAAAAACGATAAACAATCTAAATGATCAACATAGCAAGATAGCATATAAATTAATACAATCAAAAACCTATAAAGCGAAAGAAATTAAATAAATAAAGTTAAATAAAATTATTAAAAATGGAGTTAGACAAGGCGCGGCGTTACGGGAGGCCACTTCCTTTCCTTAAGCCGCGTGGCACCACCAGTATTTTCGTTTCGGGGTGTCCGAGGGCTTCACCTTGGTTTTGAACCCGGGAGCCCTCGATCAAAAGACAAAAATGCTGTACTCACTCGTCTACCTCTTCAAAAACACATGTACTAATAATAATGATATATACTAAGATCTCCCATAAAATTTTTACTATATTTATTGTGGAATAATACCGATGAAATATTATTGAACATGATGAAAGATTTCGTGTTTTCCCGGCGAATGGACTTAGTGAAGAGTTCTCGGGATCGCCACCGGATCAGGAACTGCATATCTGCCGACGTTTCGATGTCCGACTCGGTCATCGTCCTCAGGGCTGTGAATGTCGAGTGAGTGTCGAAATTATTGAACATTTCCTCGTAAACGTCAGTTTATGCCTATTACAAGTCTAACTTGATGACGTCAATACACTGTCGGTCTCTCAGGTCATTGTGTGAGGCTCAAAGTATTAGCAAAATGTGTGATATTAATATTGCCAAAGACTAAAATTCTGAGCTGTACGATGCTCTGAGTATCATTTTTGTATTCAAGAGGTGGTGATCCTGGAACAAAACGTAATTCTGTGAAAAAAGTATTCACACCGTTTTGCAGTGATATTGAGATCTGTGATTAGGGTATATCGACGATAATCTTTACGAGAGGGTGGGGAAATACTGGCACAGTGCATTTTTTGCGAATTATTGACCCAATCATTGGTCATCGCTTAATTCCAATTTCAATTATTTTCCACTCTAGGATCAATTCAAATTCCAAACAATATCCGTGCATGCTGATGACAATTTTTTGCCCACCAAAATCCAGAGTAATGTGATATATTACCAGTTAAATGCTAAATATTGCTACTCGTGATAAACACGGGGGTTGATTCGAGTGGTAAACGCCAACGCGATGACCGTACATTTTTCATTTCTTTGATATCCTCTTTTATATTCGGATGACTGCAATGGTACCTCTGTCGGTTTTTACAGCTTCCGTCTGGGTGCATATCCGGAATGCGACAAAATCTGCCAATGATGAATGCGCAATAGCACCGCTTGTATTAAATGAAACAGACTAGTGGCCCAAGAGGGGGGAAGCATTAATTCAATTTGATAGATTGAATGAGGTCGGCCTGGGATTTCGAATCCGCGCTGAGAGGGAGGAGATAAAAAAAAACAATCTGCCTAATTAAAATGTTACCGAAAGAAACCGTAAAAGTAGGGTGGGGTGGAGAGGGATAATAACATTGTAGGCAATGTGTCATTTCACGTCTGGAGGTTTAACCACTCAAAACAAGCTTACCACACCGAAATGAGCGTGATTAATTTCTCGGGATTAATGAAAAAACAACAGCGGAACAAGAGAGCATCGGATTTGCCCGTCCCTTTGCCCTTTGGACCTCGCTTTGTGTTCCTGGGTCAAGGGTTTACATTGCTCTTCGACGTTTCCGCCTTTTGGGGTTGATTCGTTACAGAGTGTTTTCCTCTTCCCCGGTATCACATCAAAATGTTCATGTCCAACGTGTTCCCTTCCCAGGCCGTCGAAAAGTGTGTGAACGTAAGCTCTTTTACGGATGTATTGTGGACTTTAGCATTGATTTTTATCTTTAGTTGTATCAGGAATTTCAAGTATTGCAGCATGCACTTTTTACACATCGTAAAAGCGGAATTCTTTTGAATAAGTGAATCTTTATCAGCTCAATTTTCAATACACGGGAAACAGCAGAAAATTCAAAAATACATGCTTTGATATTTTACTCTTTTTTTGCCAATAATCTGTTATTTTACCAATATCAATCAAATTCTTGCTTTAGGCAGTGCTGTTGTCCTTCCACATTCTACGAAAGTATGAGGGTAGTAACATTGAGATGGCGTCGTCATAGAAAATTTATGAGAGGGATTTTTGGATAATTTTATTTACCAACCGTTGTAGTCCATCCGATTTTTTGTATCTTTTTTGTGGTAGGTTATCGTAAAATTTTGCTTTTCCGAATGATACTTGTAACCAATCATAGTTTCGTGGTTTTTTATTGTCTTCAATCTTACTTTTAAAATGCTATTTCCTCAGTTCCTTTATTTCAAATTCCTGAGATAAGTTTCATTTTTAATTTTTCATTTAACGGGAAAAAGTTTTATTTTTAAAACTGCGGAATTGGCAAACTATGTGTTTATTTGTATATACATGTTGGAAGCATCACAATTACATTAGGATCATATTATTGTTCCTCAGATTATCAAAAATTTCGTAAGAGATGATAAATTGCTTCTTTAAATTTTTCAATGTTAGATAGTGTATATGATACGGGAGATTAATCATTTATTTGGCTCTTAAACCGCTGCTAATTTTTAAAATTAATAATAAAGGAATAAAGGATCTGAAATAAAAAAGACGATTATTTCTAATTAAAAAACAATGAAAAACTGTCCATGTATGTCCTACTTTGTAGTAAATGGCCATTGGAAAGAGTACTAGAACACAATTTACCGACGCGATCCCGGAAAAATTTATGCAATTTTATTTTGAAACCTCCTTGCTCTGAGAAAACAGAAATCCTGTTCTTTGAAAGTTAAAAAGGGGCTCCGAATAACTGACTACCCAGCTGAAGCAAACATATCGCATCTCTTCCTCAATAACTTTTGCTCTTTATAGATACTTATTCTTCAATGAATTGGAGATATAAAAATGGGAAGAGAGAATAGAGTATACCCATGAAGAAAATGCGATTTAACTTTGAAATTGTACGTATTTATATTCCATAATTTTTCATTTGAGTCCAGTCCATTAAATATATTTTTTTAGATCAATCTTTGCATTAAAATTAGATACGAAGTAGAATTAATTGACAGTGTATCATTGACTTAATTCTTAGCTTTCTTGAATGCATCACATTCTGTAGTTTCCTGAACCCGGTGTTGCAATTAAAAAAGGTTTCAAACGAGAGGAAAAAATTATTTTCATCATAGATGTAATTCCAGCAGGAGGATATAATTTTGCGCGTATACTTGAGGAACTGTTGAATGAAAAGATGACAAAAGCCTAATGATGGGTGGGATACACATTGCAGGAAACACTGGAAAACACTATCCAATTCCGGATCTCTCTAATTGCGTTTTCTATTCAAGGGCTCCCATGAGGAGGGCGGTGCGAAATGCTTTTACTGAATAGCACTTTGTAAGCACGAAATCTGTATTCCTACGGGGCAGGGGGATGTTCAGGAAAATTGGACGGCGATATTTTTTGCCCTTTCAAAATTGCTGCAACGTTATCAGTGTCCAGCCATTCTGCTCCTTTCTATAACCCTACGTACTCTGGAGGACCTGCTTAGTCAAACACTATTCAGGAAAGCCTTGATAAAATGATGCTGTCCTATTAATACCGCGACATAAAAGGGTTCCAAGGTTTCACACAAAGGTTTAGTTGCTGCGAGCAGCTAAACGAGCAGCAAAATACTCGTCGCGGTTGCTATCGTGTGTGTCTTGCTCAGTCGGATAGATATTAGGATCAGTTTACTCCTTGAATTATTATTGATAAATATGTTTTTGATTTTAAACTCAGATCTTGAATATCTCATAACTCCCTTCCATTAAAAAAATATATTTTAAAATGCTGTGCTTTGCTATATCCTCTGAAAATACCAGAGGATAAAATTGGTGTCAGTACCCTAAAAACGATTCGTAACTAATTAATACACCATCGAAACACCACCTTCATGAGAAGCGCCAAAGTTTATTGACGCTCACTATTTCCAGGGAATATAATGAGTACACAGGTGTAAATATTTACCTGTTCCTAAAATTTGAAAAAAAAATACTTTTTAACTATTCTCTCAAATGTGACATTAGTTTTGCGATACGGCATGTCGATTTTAATCCAACACCGATAAATACCGTTCACAAGGGAGGCATGCTTCTTAGCAATCGACCAAGGTGCCATACCATAGCACCATTTATTGCTATTTGCTGTTACGGAATTCAGAGATGGCACGCAAATAATGGCCGGTAAGTATTAAATTTATGCAAAAAGAAAAGGGTGATTCGATTAGATTTAGATTCACCACTGAACCCATCTTTCCATGATCCATCAACATTAACATGCTACCTCATAAGCTGCCTCAATAGGCTTGCAGCGAGGGTTGTAAAGACACCAGCCTTTAACAAGAAAAGAAAGCAGGTACGCGTTGGGAATATGAGACTACTGAATTTAAGATTGTCTTTTATTGATTGGGGGAAAAAGCAATAGGGTGGTTTCCTATTATTTTTTTATTGCCTATATCGGAAGATTATTACTCCTGGAGTACGTATTTCACGCTTTTAGATTTTTAAATGACTATTTTTAAATGATTTTTAAACGCGACGGGTAAGGAAATCTCTCCGTGTGACGTATTTCTGGTTCCCCCTCCCGCCTTGTGAGGTGACCTTGATCGAGGCTCTGAGCGCTGATAGGACGCAGGATGCTAGCGGGTAGCTGAGTACCTTGCTGGATGGTAGCGCTTGGCTTAAAAAAGGTTAATTAATACCTTATCAAACGAAGAAAACTTTCCGACCTTAGCCAGTTTTAATGTGTGATTATTATGAGATGTTTCCCTGAGCTCTGTGCCTCATGCATGCATTGGTAACCTCAGACGATGTATAACTCCTATCCTCTCGTGTAGAAACTAGGTCCCTGTGACGTCACGTGGAGTGGCATCGCATGGGCGCCAATCTGGCCCTTTTCAAATGAGGATAAAAATGGACCATTGCCATTCGTCTAAACCGGTATTTCTAAAACGAAATAATTTGTATATTATGAATACAGTAATGGTGGGTAACAAATCGCAATCAATGCCTTTCGGTTTCTTTGATGAAGGAAACTACCCTATTCTTGTATCTACCCGTTCGGCAAAATATGTAATTTTATCTCTTCTATTGGCCCTAAAAATACAAGTGACTTTCGGAGAAGATGTTCTCAGCGACGCTTTGAGAGATATCTGTAATTAATAGCTCGGCTGACTATAACTGTTAAAGTTCGTTCATTAACGTTAAAAATACAATATTTTAACCCACTCCAGAGCACGACTACCGACTACCACTACTTCATATCTAATTTTAATGCAAAGATTGACCTAAAAAATTATACTTAATGGATTGGACTCAAATGAAAATTTATGGAATATAAATACGTACAATTTCAAAGTTTAATCGCATTTCCTTCATGGGTATACAATTTTCTCTCTTCACATTTTTGTATCTCAAATTCATTTAAGAATTAGTATCTATAAAGGGAAAAAGTTAATGAGGAAGATATGTGATATGTTTGCCTCAGCTGGGTAGTCATTTATTCGGAGCCCCTTTTAAACTTTAAAAGAAGAGTTTTTCTGTTTTCTCATAGCAAGGAGGTTTCAAAATAAAATTACGTAAATTATTCCGGGATCGCGCCGGTAACGTTTGCCCTAGTACACTCTCAAATGGCCTTTAACTACAAAATAAGACGTGCATGGACGGTTTTTCATTACTTTGAACTTGGAAATAAGCGTCTTTTTTATTCCAGATCCTTACACTTTTATTTAATTTTCCAAATGAGTAGCGGTTTTAGAGCAAAAGAAATTATTAATCTCCCGTATCATATACGCTATCTAACATTAAAAAATTGAAAGTAGCACTTTATTATCTCTCTAAGTGGTCGTGTCCAGTCAGTAAACGGTGGTGCGGCTCATGAAGCACTCATGGTGTAGTGAATTAGATTTGATTACTTTCAGTAGTTCTGTAAGACATTTGCCCCTCTAATATTTTGAGAGGATATAGAAGTACATTGCATTTCAGAATATTTTTTTTAACCGAAGGCAATTGTATGATGTATTCAACGGTGTTCGGCGAGATACGGCTAACGGTTACGATGGGTATCTGATTGAGAGGATATCACGGAATTCACGTATGAAAAAGGCCATCAAAGAAATCACAGACCTCAAGCCGACCTTAAATATCAAGAAATGGGTGAAAATACCATAGGTAGGCGAAGTGTCTTAGAAAGTTTCTAAGTGCTTCCGAAGAGACCGATTCAAATTGTTTTATTCCCCAGTGTCGCTAAAAACATTATTTGGCAAATCGTTAGATAAATTGTACCCTCTTTTAAGATTCCGCATTTATAAAATCAGGTGTGACTCGTGTGACCCAACATATGTAGGTCAAACAGGCCGGAACTTCAAAGTACGGGCAGCGGAACATAATAGCTGTTTTGAAAAGAAAGATACTAATTCCCAGGTAGCCACTCATCTCATCAACGAGGGCCATTCGTGCAATTTAGATCCAAAAATATTGGCCTTCGAAGAAAAAAGGACCTCGGCTAGACGCACTTGAGCAGTGGGAGATCACACTTCGCCTCATCTAATTAAGTATTTAAAATTCGTCCATTCGGACAGTATGCATTTTAAATTCGAAAGGAATCGGAATCGTTAGGGTTAAAAATATTCCCATTCTGCGTTTTTGATTTTACTTGGAAAGACCCCTTGTGTTTTTATTGCCTGACGTCCTGCGGTGTAGCTTCCACGTGTAACAAAATATTGAAATCACTAACCTAACTGTTGAAGCAAAAGGTATTAACCATTTTAATACTTGACCGATGACATTCGGCTACATTTGTTTAAATTGATTGATAATTGAACAGAGCGACAGGAAAAAAAAGCCTTCGATCGAAAATCGCTGGAGTATTACGTGGAAATCGAAGTTATTTTCCGATGTGCACCTCTCAAAAATGCTCAATATCTAAGCTATTTGAATTTCAGTATGTTGAACTATCCGCGTGGAATGCTTGACCATTATTCGGGTATAATTATTTATATTTTTTGCATCATTAGATAAGGCTATATCGGCATGCGCATCTATCAATTCATCTCATTGAATACCTTTATTCTGAAAAATTTCCTAATTAATATTTAGCGATAAATATTCTATTGATATGACCTCGAATTTTGAACCATTCAGAATTGTGAGTGCATCATTCTGCGTATGCATAATTAAATGAAAAATAATCAATTACATCACCTCAATTTTTAACTTCATTTCCCTTTATTGTGAATGTCTATTGTCCCATTGTTTTTGCATAAAACCAAATATTCAGGGATTCGTAATATACGTAGTATTGAATTTTTACCTTGTGATTTATTGTGTCTTGCATCAGTGCCTTGTGTAGCAAGTACGGAGGCAGGTAAACTCCCTAGGGATAATTCTTCGGTGGCCAAAGAAGGCAATAGCAGGATACAGGGCCACTGTTTTTGTTACTGGGTCCAAGAATATGAGTTAGGGTCATTTGCTTTTATTTCAAGTCATAGCTTGGAGCCTTGTATCGCACCCATTCATATATTTGGCTTCCTTTTTCTCTCTTGGCATTGGGAAATGCATGCATGCCCACTTTGCTCTACTCAAACACCGCGACCTGAGGAAAACAGCACTGGCTCTTGCTTCCGGCCCTTGCGGGCAAAACACGTTCGGGGTCGCTGAGGGAACATGGCGGTGGACCAGGTTGTTTACCGGAGCACGTGCATAAATTATGAGTTGGTCTCTCGCAAGTACATATTGCCTCCAATGTGACCTTACAAAAGGTTGCCGAAATGCGTATTATTTTCAATAAATTGTATCAGAAATGATTGTGTAGAATAGTATTTTACACAATAAGCAAAACTTGTTTCTTACGGTAAATTTTTAAAAATCAGGAAGGAGACCCAATTATGTAATGTGACTGTGGGAAATGCAAAACTTGCAAAAATTGTTTATCTCGTAGTGCACGGGGATCTCATGTTATCATGCTGATGTTATGATTATACGAATTATAATAACAATTATTTATAATCATATTTCGTATGATTACTTCCTTTTTATCGCTAATTCATGGGGTGGCAAAATAAAATTTACTTTTTATGTTCCACGCAGCATTAACCGACCATTCTTACAATACCGATGTATCATTATCAGGAAAACCATTATTATCACTCGGCAGTGATAAAACCGTGATTGGTATCAATAAATAACCAATGTGGAACGTAAAAATTGAATTTTATTGACGTGAATTGCATTTACTCAAAATTTAATTGAAACCATAAATAACAAGGAGGCTGTAAGTATGACCAAGTTGAAAAAAAAATGTTTTCACCAGTTTTCCAGGTAAACTAAGTTAATGTTTTTGATATTAATATCGGAATATTGACACTACTTATATGTATGCGAGAAAGATATGGTGCTAAAGTAAAATAATGCACTCATACAGTGACATACGAGGAGATAACCAAAATAATAGAACGAGGAATAATCCAAAAAATAATATATTCTTCCGGAAAAAATTAAGTAAGTAAATTATGGCATCAGGTTAAAGAAAAGTTTCTGCTGGAGTCATCGCGAATGATTTGTTCTTCATATGGATAGCATAAGTCAATTAGAGATAGCTTATAGTATGCTCTTTCTTAAACAAAAAATATCGATAGCTTTCATGCAAAAATCATTCCTTCCGAAACAATTTCTAATAATGTTTAATTTTTCAATCATAAGCTAAAAATATATTTCTAGGTAGCCGTAGAAAATGTGTCTTAATCGCCTCATAATAATAGCTACGGCCAATTTCATTCATTTTGCTTTGTTACAGAACATTTCTGCCTGCGGTGTTGTTACCATTAGATACTATAATTACTCCTCTTTTCTTTTATTAATCTTATCCCAATGCAGTTATCGATCCTGCAATCGGTATCTTACCGTAATTCCGCTTTACAAGCTTATTTCGTTTTCGTTCGCACTGATTTCTGGACCTCATTCGAGGGATACCAATCTCCGTGGGTCAATTATCAGTGGGAAAACAAGCCAATTCGTTAGGAATGCTGTAGCATAGGATCAAATTAGGGTTCGACGAGCATTTAATCAAATTTCGTGTTCACTTAACTACCCAGCTGGCGTTCGCCGGATGATTAACAATGCATTAACACTAATGTTTGCGTTCACTTTATCGAAAGGTACTCGCTGTACTTGGATGTTCCCGTCCTGCAGCAAATTACAAAGATGCATTTAACTTTGAAAGTCCGGGTCTTCGTTAATGATTCTCTTTTTTTGTGTTTAACACGTTGCCTTTATGACAGGTTTATATATAAGTCATTTTTATTTTCAATTTCATTCAGCATCCTTATGTGCTGCATTCAAGTCTGATCTTACTTGTAAAATATTAAAGTATTATAAGCAGCATTATATTTTCGTAATTCGCGGTAAATGAAAAAAAAACAACCGAATCAATGGTAAACATGTTTTCACCAATTTTTTCAGTCACATATTTACTTTCATTGATAGCCACATCATGTTCTGGGTAACTTTGAAATTATACCAAATTTAATTTGTTTACTTTTGTCTTGTAATTGATGTATAGCGAGTAGTGAATGAATAGGAGATTTAAGATTTAAAAGTATAAAATATTACTCGAATTCCATTATGTATTCCCTGGGTATTCTTTCACCGCCTGAAATTCATAACTTAATCCAATTCGTTCCAATACTCACAGTTAAGGATCTCCTTAGGTCACATAATTCCCTACCCCACTTTTTATCAAATTGGGTCATTCAATTTAGGGGTAAAGGTCGACTACGAGGGCAATCTCAGGATTACGAACAAAACCGGAAATTCACCAAATTAGAGGTGATGAGAATAAGGAATTATCCCAGATTTGAAGCAATGACCACGTTTTGTATTTGACATTGGCGATCGACATATGGCGCCTTGGGAAAGAAAATAATCACCAGAAAGAAAAATTAATTACTACGAATGACTCTTATTATGCAATCGCTGGGCACTGCAAGAGGTGCAGTGAAAGGTTTCTTTTTCATCGTTTCGGCGTGAAGGAATCGAGATACGACAAAACGGTTGAAATGTTCAATCAAAGGGCTCAAATGTAATGCTTACTCTAGGAAATGATTTATGCGGGTCGAAAAACTCATTCATTCAAATTCACTGCATGACCCTTATGGCGCCTCATACACGGCTATCCGAAGTCGCACGTCCCTGAAAACTTTCATTCTCACCAATTCGCACATCTTGAGACCAAGATTTCTTAAATCGGATCATTTTTGAAAAAAAACGCCGGCCTAGTCTATCAGCGCAACGTCCCATATGACTCACGTATCGCTTTACTTCCAGTGCCCTCCACTCAGCAAACAAGTAGGGAACGAGCTTTCACGGGAAAACTTCCGCCACTACTTATGTTTGAACGCGGACACTCTGAATGAATTGCCAATAGCCTAGCGAACATTGAACTTGATCCCCTAGATTCGATAAAACTGGACTTTATGGAGTACTAACCACTACTGCAGTACAATTCTTAAATTTATAAAAGTTTTACGTACGAAATTCATAGCCATTTTAGAGAAATCACTTTTAAAATGGAAAATGAAAGCTAATAAAATGAAGTAAATTCTATGAAATGGTCAAATGAAAAAGATAAAATTTTTACGGTCCAATTTATGAAAATAAAGGCACTAATTTCAGCCCGAATGATCAAAATAATAATTTAATGTGAAAATTCGAATCAAGTTAAATAATAATTGAACGCGAAACCCAAATAAAATAGTTTGTTAGGATTCTGAAGGCTGAATTCAATTGATTCGGCTTTAACTTTGTGAAAATCCATGTTGAAATGAAAATATACAACCTTGGTAACTTTTTCACAGGGAAAATTTATTGGTACGACGCGTTTCGAAGCTGAGGCGTCATTATCAAGTACCGTCATTATCAAGTACTTTAGAATGACGCCTCAGAGTCGAAACGCGTCGTACCAATAAATTTTCCTGTGAATAAGTTACCAAGGTTGTATATTTTTATTTCATTCTGAAGGCTATTAACACCATAAAACTCAACTTAAACGTCATGTGATCATTTATTAATTACTATGACAGAGGTTTTTATAACGAGTAACAGTCAGTTTCATAATTGGCGACTCCTCGGACGTTAATTTTGGGCATGGCTGGATCTTGTTTTGAAGTAGTACCGTCACGCGGGGATGCAGATTCGAATTTCTATACTTGCTTTGGATATGACTACATTGCTATGGA
This sequence comes from Ischnura elegans, assembly GCF_921293095.1. Classification (NCBI taxonomy): domain Eukaryota; kingdom Metazoa; phylum Arthropoda; class Insecta; order Odonata; family Coenagrionidae; genus Ischnura; species Ischnura elegans. The sequence continues at coordinate 14,580,304 of NC_060256.1, forward strand.
GTCTATGCTTGGCCCATTGTCAGTCCGAAGTGCTTCGTCACCTCTCCGAAGTCCCCCGCCACAGCCACTTCCCCCTCCACTCGCTGGAGTTCTGTGCTTTCAGGGGCCACCAAGTTTTGGCCGGACTCTTCTCCGACCGTATTCGACAGGGAGATATACATCCTCCTAATTCATTATGCTACCCAATTTTGCAAATTATGACTCAATTCTCGAAGATCAGTATATTTGTGAAAAGTGAGATTCCGCTTAATATTATCTTATTTCTCACTGCAATGTGAAAAATATTTTAGGACGCAGTAAATGTGTCTTTTGAGTACTACGTCTGAACTTCACCCGCCATCATCGCCGAGTTCGTTTAAAATGTAGACGAGAATATTCCAAAATGTTCTTCAAAATTATTTTCAATTCAATTCTTTTCAATTATTATAAAAAAAAATTTTCATACGCCACAGATAAAAACTTAAGTTCATCTTCCATGTAACGTGCCTTTCGTGCAATTCAATCGTGTTTTTTCCTGTAAAAATGTTGGCATTTTAATCTTTAGTCCTTTTATCAAGACCAAATTCTTGGTTGTGCATATACGAGGTGAATTCAAAAAGTAATGCAATACATTATTTTTCACGGATAATTCGGTTGAAAAAGCTTTGCATTTCTTGTGAAACATTTTCAAACACTTCCACTTCGCCTCGTATGGTTGCATTGACTTCCAATAGGTGCCCGCGCCACATGGAGCTGTTAAAATAGTGTATTCACGGCCAGCGCGAGCAACTACGTTTTCCGCTGAGCTTGAACTTCGGGTATTGCCTATGCTTTCTGTGCCTAGAAAGGACCAGTTTGACTTCCTCTCACCGTCCGCTCCTACCGAGTCCTAGTCATAAATAGGCTCCCATTCCTGTTTCTGAGGCATCACAAGCTAAAGTAATGGGTAAATTTGGGTCATAATGAGCAAGAACATTTGATGATGCAAGTAAATAGTCCTATAAGTCCTACCGAGAGATTCTTTACTATTCCTTAATTCTTCGCGACTCCCCCTACACAAGGCGAAGGATAAGTTCTCTGTTACGCGTTTCTCACCCTGATAGTATTCTGAGATAGATGGCCTGAGTAGTCTGGCTTGTATTAAAAAATACCGAGACGTATTTGCGTCGCAACGGACATGTTAGGAAGAAACAAAAATAGGAATTCACGTCTGGAAGAGTATTTTAAGTTGACTACAAAACAACCTTCTAGATTATTCCCTTAACACAATAACGAGCTCCATCGATGCATATTGTTCTATTTTTCAGTATTTTAGACACTCTGATACGCGCATACATCATTCCTTAGAATTTTTACTATGTAAGTATTTTATTGTACTTAGGGGCGCACATTTTATTTACTTTCAATTACACCACGGTGCCATGTAAATGAAATGATGTTTTTTATGCTAAATATTGTTATCCTAGTTTCTTGAAAACAGCAATGTATTTTTCCCTCCGTAATGGTAACTTCTAGGATTTCCTACCAGCATAAACGTGTTCTATATCCACTATTCAAGGATGGTTTGTAAAACGTGGAAGCATTTGTTAGTTGATAACTTTAAGGATGTTTTCCTTGAAAAAAATGCTTCTTTATGTGCACTACACCCACACATGTTTGAGCTCCAAATATAGTATAGGTACGTAAATAAATTAATACGATGGTTTTCACGTTTTATTCTCACCTTATACGATCGCATGAGTGCTCTAGCCTTTCAAATCGACGTTTCTAGCAGGTTATTCCACGCTATTATAGCCCTACATGCTGATCTGATCTTTTTTTTACATTACCTCAAGGGATACGCCCTGAAATATATTTCCTTGCTTCCTTTGTTGTTATTGGTTATGCCTTTTTTTTGCAACGACAACTTATCTTATTTGAAATTGAACGCTATCGTGCCATCAGTCATCGCATTTAACGGCGGATCAAACCGTGGTGTGTTGCCTTCCGCCAAGTTTTTTCACCGTAGATACGTTGTTTGATGTATGCACAATCCATCGTGCCAACGGGCGCTCCGAGGCGTGAACCAATACGACTGATAAGTCAGCATTCACGTCGCAACTCTTTGATGTCTGCACCTCAGGGGGTTGAGAAAAAAATTCTACGCGGGTGGATGAAAGCTGGGCAAGAATTTACCCAAACCTTCCATCGCCCTTGTCCGTTCTTCGGGAGTCAGCCGCCTTTTACACCGCTGAAGAATGCAAGGTGTCCAGAAAAAAAAATTGGAATCGAAGAGGTAGAGATTGATGCCGAGGGCTTCCCTTGTGTTGCTGACTGAGTAGGAGGAAGGTTTTTGGCGTTTTGTACCGCGAGCTTGCGCGGGATAGAAGAAAGAGACCGAGTTGTGGCTAATGGGCTGATGAGGGTCAATTGATTCAAGACGGATGGGTTGAAGCCTTACGGTTAATGGGCGGCATCTTGCGGAAGGTCTTGATTTATGGCTTGTGCCGCGCTGCCGGCGACGTTGGATATTCTCGATCTAAGTATCGTCATTAAAACTCCCTTTTCCGTCTGTTTACGCCGCCGGGATAGTCCTCGTTATTCATCCTCCCATGCACAATTGTCTGTTTCGTGAGGTCGTTTAGGACCGGTGGGTACTGAATAAGAGGATGGAAGGTGTTTTGGAACGCGAAAGTATTGAGGCGCTCCCAATTTTTATATTCATCGAATCGAACGTTTTATTTCGTTAAGTGATCCCTAATTCGAGGGAGGAGCGTCAAATACATTGTTACAATACCAGTTAATGGGCGATTTTGTATTCACTTAAGAGGCAGATAAATATTACGTAAATAGGATGATTTGAAGGTGCGTAAGCGATGAGTTGGTAGGTTGTGGAGCTGATAAATATTGATGATCAGCCGTCATCATAGGTGGATCGTCGGTATTTCCTGCTTCAGGACATACGTTTACCTCGTTTTGCTAACAGGTATTATGTAAATGAAAGAGGCTAAATTGCAACAAATATTGTAAGTGAAGCCATTTTTCGGACTGAACGCTTTTAAAATCATGATTTCACGATACTTTGTACGTTTGTTGTAAGTACCTCCCTTTGTTCGTTAATAGTTGTATAGCTGAATTATAGTTGAGAAAAGCCTTGAAAGTACATGCATAAACTTTTTCCAATGGAATAAGTAAAAATTTACTTTTATTTTACGCAATATTAACTCTAACTCGTAGAATTGTTTGCATTATTATTACTCTTGAATTAAATAATGAAAGATAGCTGATTAATGTTGAAAAATAATTTATATTTAGGTTAAATAGGATTTGAATCTAATTATATGCTGTGCTATTATCTCTCCTGAAATCGGACAACGATATTAAATAACGTGCTTGAACCAAAAAGGTGGGGTTCTCAGTCGGCAACAACGATTGAGTGATGATAGACACAAATAACTTTCAAATTCAACCCATTGCAATCATCAAGGTTCATGCAAGGATATTGTTTTAAATTCGAAATCGTACGTAGTATGGAAGGGATTGAACGATATTCATTCCACCGATACTTCTGAGGTGCTTTATATTTAAAATTTTCCATGGTCTGCTACAATATTTTTGATATAGCCGAAGCGATGAACAATCTTTTCAATAAATTATTTATTCAAGTGACTTCAATATGAATGAGTTTAGTTCCCATTTCACATGTTTGTTTATTAATTCGTATTTTGCTTCAGTTTGCTGCTAACGAGAATTTTTTAGCCATGTAGACTACTTGAAAAATTATCGAGGAATTATTGGGAGAAAGGACGAAAGATAAATTTTCAGGAAATGGGTGTTGAATTTATATCGGATTCTAAGGGTTATCATTTTGAATAATTTGCGATACATCCAATATGCCATTCAACAGATTGTTATCTCAGTGCTCCATTTTGACGTTAAGTGATTCCTCAGGTACAACCTCCATCTGGCGCGGAATAATTTTCTATTAATCAAGTCGGTAGTTGATGGATGGTTATAGCGTTTGCGGGACAGTCGGCTTCTGTGTCGGATAGGGATACCTGGGGGTAGAATCTATTATACATCGATGGAACCCCAGTTAGAGTTCCGTAAAGGAATCCTTATATTCTATCCCAGACTTGTGTGACCTTGAAGAAATGATGGATGTCGTCAATAGTTTCTTGGGATGCAGCACCGTAGTGTAAATAGGAGGACTATTATATTTCCTGGGACATCTATCTGCTTTTATAAGTATTTCAGTGGCGTTGATATGCTGCTAAACAGATCTGTAATTGATGTTTTAAACGGTGGTTTAAACCAAAAATATAAATATTCTGTTCCAATAAAAATTCATCGAAAAATCTCTCGTCAGAAGCCAAGTTTTGGTTCATGACACTTGTCTCAAGGATTTTGCTTTGTTTACATCACTTTTTCGAGTATTGTAATCATTAAATGTAATGTCCTTGAAGTCAGGTAATTGAAGCATTGTTAGCAGACGATATGGTATAATTTCAGTATCAGGAGAATTTTGTTTTAACTTAAGTCTAAATTAGTCTTCTGCATTTTTGGTACCTATCGTTGTTAAAATAATCGATAACAGTATCAAATTTGCGTAAATAACCATGATTTAAAGTTGTATACTTATAAGTTTTATCTATTTAAAATATAAATATTATAAGTTTAAGTTACTCAATACATTCTTTTTCCCTTGGATTTATTTGATGCAACAGCTTCCATGGATATTTACCGTGAAATTTATATTCAGGTATTTGAAATGCAATTAGAGGAAAACCATCCACTAACTGAGATGAAATAACGAACGTATTTTCTCCAGCAAAAACTGAAAATTTGGAGAATTGGTAGGCAGACACGAAAAATACGAAGAAGTACGGTCAATGAAATGAGTGATTTCGAAGTGATGCCGTTGACATAGTTATCACTACTCTAAATTTGGTTTATAACAGTGTTGGAATGATGTAATTGTACGTCGTAATCATGAGTTACCAAATGGATTGCGAGAAAAATAATTAGGCAACATGTTCGCTGTGTGAACAAATTAAAGTTTTACTGCTCATAATTTTGAAATTCCTTCAAAACTTATCCAACCCAGCAAAGATTAGGTTCAAACACGGATTGCAGATTCTGGATTGTAGATGATTCCAAGGAGTTTAAGAAATACCAGGGAGAGACAGAATTTAGTGCAGATTGCGATGAGATACTGTCTTGGGTTGTATGATGATGGACTTGGTTCATATTGTTTTTCTGTCTAGGACAATGATGAGAACTCACCCTGGTAACAAAATTCTTTTTTTTAACGAAAACATTGCTTGTCTAATGAAAAACCTCTCGTTTACTGCTTTCATGAACGAATGATATCTCAATGTTGACCCAAGTCATGTAGGTTTTTTTATCTCCAGAACAAACTTGGTGACCTGTCTGTTAATCTATCAGACAAAATTAAAAGAACACAGCGCCACCTTCGAAGAAATGTGAAAGATATTGGAGTTATTGTTGGATAGGGACTCCAAACATTGTATTCTAGTTTACTTGAGCGACCCTCATTTACTGAGGACAGTGAAAGATATAATAGAAACCATTTACGGCGTGAAAGTGCTGTTTATAATGAACAACCTTCCAGCCTGAAAGAAATAGTGATGAAGGATTTTCGATAACCAATATTCGGATTGATCACACAATGGAAGAATACGGCTATGATGTACCTATTAGAATGCTTGAGAAGATGTTCCAATGATTGGTAGAAACATATAGTACAAGACTGTACAGATATCAGACCGTGAAATCACCAGAGATGATCATTACATATTTTTTAAAGTGATCTCGACTGGCATTAACCCCGATCCTAACCTGTATTATCAGTTTTTTTTCACTTGATATTGAAGTGTCATCTTTTTTCCTATATTATGATTTGATATTGATTCCAATAACCATTAGTGGTGCGTGTTCTGCATTTCACTTTTTTGTATTTAGTACCTTACATACCTAAACCTAAGAAACATTTTCAGTCCGTCTTGGTGTGAAAGTTAAAAAAAAGCTGCAGAAGTGATGCTAATTATATGATTATTTTTGCATTGCATAACTTATTCAATTTTTATTATTTTTTCTCAAAATTATTTAGATAAAAAGAAGTTTACATGTTAAAATTTAAGTTTACTTCTATTTTTAATCAATGATCATACCACATAGTTTGAACAATATGCATCATTATTATTCCATAAATTATAGCGTCAATGGCTCTATATTAACTGTAAGGGCACTGAGGCAAATGAGGTCGTTTATTAGAATGCTAATTACATAATTACAGTCAATCATATTTTTATCGAAAGGCATTTATTTACTTAGCTAAGACATTTCAATATGCTAACTACCTAAAAATATATGAAATGGTTCTTGAATTTGGTCCGTACCTACTCACAATGAGGGCGGCTTTATTTGGTTTCCATATTGATGTAGTTTCACCAGTTAATATTATGGCAATATGGTCATAAATTTAAAAAAAATATTATCTTGATAGGGCATTAATAATATTATTCTCCTGAATACATCCAGTTTTGCCTTTTTTCATCACAGAACGTAAATATATTAGCACTGAAACATCAAAGAAATGCCTTGTTAACTCCCAAAATCAAAGAGGCTAACTCGTATTAATTCATTCATTCGACGTGGTTGCATTGCGCATTGGTCATGAAAAACTACAATTGTTTTTGTAGCAATACATGAATGATATGATCCAGAAAAGAGATGGTTTAAAACAGTATATGCTAAGCAATGTATCGCAGCTAAAACATTTCAACATTTACTGCTTGGCTTTAATTTGTTTACCATTTATTATCATTTGACATTTTTTTAATTATAATGTGTCTCCTAAAAACTAGGTGTGTGGAGCAACAGGTCTGTACTTGATGACCAGCAAATTTAAATACTTAGTAATTTCCACTCGTGATTAGAACTCTTTAATCTCGATATTTTGCCGTTGAATTTTCCACTCCATATTCGGCTTGGAAATAAACGTCCATTTCATATTTTCTCCGCGTATTTTATTGAGAGCCTCAGGTTTTGACCTGTTTACATTTTTTAAACGTTCGGAAGGCGTTCCGTTTTGCGAACTAAGAGGATTGAAATTGAAGAGTTAAGTAATTTTTTTTTTTGCAAAAGACGTTGGTGTCACCTCTTGATCACTTTGGGGACGATTTCGTAATGTATTCCGTGTGATACAGCGAGACTATAAAGTTGACCCCGTAAAGCTCTCCACCGCCTCATCGCTTGGTGACGATTTTGATGCAATTTCTGCCGTGAATCGACAAGGGGGGCAGGAGGGCCGATGGGAAAGGTTGAACGAGAAGCATTTGCGGTAAAAAGGAGGACAGGAAAATATACGAGCAGAGGAATTCGGCAGCACTTTTATTTGGAGAAAGAAACGGAATAGGTTGACGCGACGTTAACGGTAATCCATTTTCAGGCGAAGCAGTGTATATCTGCTTCAGGTTCTTCGCTTGCTTCAATCGCCAGGTCATTGGTGGCGGAGATAATAATGAAAAAAAAAACAGGGAGAGGGGGAGGAAAAGGAGAAGGAGTTATTCAGAAAACTCCCAATGTTTTTCCTTCCGTGGTGTTTCCGAATCATTCCCTTTATCCCTTTTAGAATGGCCAAGTTTCGTATTTTTTTCTTCTTTTTTTCCGAAGACCAGTTGGATTTAGAATTGGTAATTTGGTACTTCGGTCGGGGAAACTCATGGTTTTATTTTTTTTTAGGTTTCAGCTCTGAATTTTCTCGTCCATCTGTCTCTCTTTCACTGGGACCATGAACGTCGGGTGAGCCTTTCTGTTTTCACCTTTAACTTCTCCACCCCCAGCCCTCATTCGCTTTTGGCTTCGACGTGGATGGAAGGCAGACTGTTTTCCGTGACTAGTGGGATTTCGATGCGTCGTTATGGGCATTACCCTTGCGTTCAAAGGCTTTTAGAGAGGCTTAAACCATATATATACACGTTCATTCCAGACTCCATTCATGTGCACATAAAACACGTACCTGCTCTTGTGCAAACATGTACCAGTTTTTTTGTTTTTCGTGCGGTAACCCAAAGTCGATTTTCCGTGATGAGATTGGGTGCTATGGAAGCTTTAACGGGTGATGAAATTTCGTTTTCTCTGGAAAATTGTGTCAATAGTGTAAAATGGTGATTGGTTCTTTTTTATCGAGGAAAAGCACTTATGTTAGAGAAATGGTCTTTTTTGTTCCGTGGTTCAGCAAGTATCGTTTCAAATGATTAAATTAATGGAATGGTAATTTCCTATCCTCACACGATTTATTTCGATCAATTGTGCTTCTGAATATCGTTAAATGTGACTAAATAAGGAGTGTGTTTCATTATATTTTTAATTTAACATCTACCTTTGCTGAGCGTAATCGGCTATTCACATAGGAAATAATAAAACGGATTTTTTAACCAAAGTTTTCTTTTTTCTTCATTTCTCGTTTTGTTTAAATGAATTTTAAATAATCCAATCTACTCTGAAACCTGCTCTAAAAGTGTGTATTAGGATAACCCGTTAATTGGAAGTCAAATTACTACTCTCAAGGGAAGGAAAAAAACATGGTTCATTCAAAATGAAGAGTCATAAACAGGTAATGTTTACCTAATTAACATTTATTGTTCTTACACGTGTATCATACTCATTTCGTAGGTAATTATGCTTAAACGGTGCCTCAGGGGTTAAATTAAAGCTAGTGATATGATATTAAGATTTCGACTGAGCATAATTACTGCATAATCTATGCGTAAAAACAACAACAAAGAACCACAGAACTATATATTATATTATTACATAGAAATTTTTACCCGAAAATTGGTTATTTTATGCGAAGAATGAAGGGGAAGTTGTGTATTTGTATTCATCGCCCAGAAAACAGCGGTTTGATTTGAAGCCTTTGCGGCGGGGGGAACTAACTTATCGCAAGCACCTATGCCCTGGATAGGGGCAACTAACCTAGGTGGGATTTGAACCCATGATCCTCGGTTTATTAGGACTTCACCCCGGAACCAAATAGGTAAGCAAAAAATTTCGGAAACAAATGCGAATGGAGACCAAGACCCTCGTCTGTTTCGGTAAAAACCAAGGATGACTATAAACGTCAGCACTATAAAAATGAAATTTATTCTTTATCTAGTGAAATTTATGGTTTTCCCATGCATGTAAATTAACCTCAAGTTGCCAGCACAGGCAACTCGCATACCTCTAAGGTATCGTTCGAAGTAAATTTCAGTCTGTGTGTCTGCGAAGGAGAATACTTAAATCTAAGCCTGGATTTAGCTAAGAAATGTTCTATACTCCTTCTGCATACTCAGTAGTCACAGTCGATTAAGACGTCGGGAGGTTATGCAGGTATATTTATGATGAAACCACGCCTTTGCGGTCGCTGGTGTATTGAGTCACGCCCGGGAGGCAAGGGTCAATGGGATTAGAGTTTACCCTCCTAACTCTCTTGGTCACGCCTGCTATTGTTCCCCAAGGAAGAACGAGTCGAAAACACGGTTGCGCCTTTTAAAGTCGACTTGTTTGCATCCACAGTATTGGGAATATCTAGGTGTGGGAAGAGGAGAATACCGTGAAATTTCGCATCGGAAACGCTAACCTTTTATTGCTTGTCCTCTCTGCGGATTAATGTTTTTTTTTTGTAAAAAAACTCAATATGGTTTCTTCCTTATTTTCTGCGAATATGAAGTAAACCCTTTATTCCGTTTCGAAAAGCATATTCAAGTACCGCGCCAGGGCAGGGGTTTTTAAAGCTGTTTTATTTTACAACGTGTGACTCGGGATTTTGATAAGCCACTTCTAATTTCAGGGGCACTAAAATTTTTATGTTCCTCATATTTTGCAAGAAAGAGGCCCAAAGAGATGATACGGTACCACCTATTCCACTAAGCGTTGAAATAGGTATTCGAGGGTTCGAGGAAAAGTGCACTTAAACATTTTCTCGGAATCGGTAAAATTATTCCAAATTCGTTGGGGTACGTTTCTGGTGACCTCAATCAAAATCACCGTATGCCATAGAAGAGGTAAAGCGAGCTCTACGCGTTATCTATACCATCTCTCGAGCTTGAAAATTTTTTCCCTATTTCATTTCGGAGATTATCCCAAGGAGTAATTATGTGTGTGTTGTTAATATTATTATGCTATTATTTTTTCACTGCATTTTTGCTGGTTTTAAGCGAAGTACGGGTTACAGCAAGTACACTCGTCTTTTTATTCTGCATTTAAAACTTTTCTGACAATTCGACAAGCACTTAAAATTGCTGCTTTTTGTATCGTAAGGTACAAGTTTTTTGGTTATTCGATATGATTTAGACCTTGATGTATTGCGCCTGGCACTACACCTGTGGCAGACATTTATGAGATAGAGATTTTTATGATGTGTACTTTATATGTTATGTAGTTACTCTGATTTCCGCTGTCTCACAAATTGCTCCTTGATTTCTTAATATCTTTTTATTTTTTGGTGATATTGGTTTTCGTGGTGTATTAGGAACAGCAATATCTACCAAGTATGCTGTATTGCTGTTTTTATTGTGCAACACCTGATCGGCTCTATTGCTATGGATCGTTTTATCGGTGATAATTAACCGGCGTTATGCCTTGCAGAAATAATTTTCAAGGGTGGTTTTAGGTACGTATTTATGCCAGAGTACTGCATTTTATTGTAATTATTATTCGTAGGGCGGTTTATGAACATTCACGGAATGTCCTCTTTCCGCTAAGTTGACTTTATTGAAATTATTCCAAACTATCATCACTTTCCTCCGGGAGACACCACGCTTAGGATTAGACCCAACAAAGGGGTTGGTTACAACAATCTTGGGTCCTTAGCTCCACCGTTCATGAGGTACTCCCTACTTTAAGCGCGTAGCAAGATTTTCGGGTTGACCTCCGCGTCGTTTCATCTTCATGACGACAGTTTCGCCGGCGTTGCAGCTAGCGTCTTCAGGTACGAAGTATTTGATGCAGGTTTTTGCTCGTCTTATATAGGCCTTGGTTTGGGCTAGGTGCCTTCTGATTGGTCCGTTTGGTGTTAGAAAGCGAATTCCAGGTTTTTGAGAGCGAATAGCTGTCCTCCCTGTTGAAAGTGGATGTTTTCGCTATTTTGATAGCCTCTCGTATGAGTCGGAGAAAGTAATGCTTTTCTCTAGCGATGATTTTTGCCCTTTCAAAGTCCACATTGTGTGTTGGTCCTTCCCATACGTGCTCGGCGATGGCGGACAACCGAAAGTGTCTATTTTGGGTGGCCCTTAGGAGATGAAGATGAAACGGCGCGGAGGTCAACCATGCTTGCTACGCATGCTGCACCACCCCGCGAAAGTCTCCATCAGTACTTCCCCCCTTTTTCTATGACATCGTCGATTACGAGTAATCAATTTTCTTCTTTACACACAATAACTCCTGCATTCCACGTTTCTGCGAATAACTCTTCTTTATTGTTATAAGTATATTTGGACTAGCCACGATAAGAATTCCACGGAGTCACACGCAATGCACAAATTTTGAGAAAATTCCACGCAGGAAAAGTCATTCTCCTCGTGATTGCACATTAAATGCGTGCTCTCTCTCTGCAGTTTATTCCTTAGCATTTTACATAAGGATATTGGCGGTGACAAGGTCCTCGTGAAGAGCATGGGAAAAATAATAACCCGTAAACTACTGCTTCGGGGTGGAATGCGGGTTAACTGTATTTGCCATCTCGTGCTGATTTTCCGCGCGTTGTTAAACTTTAATTTCATTAAATAAGCTTAACAATTTTGTATAAGTACACAATGCTGAAATTCATAGTCATTGTTGATTTTGCCAAAACGGTCGTAATTATAATGGATGTAGGCGGATGATTTTTAAATACATACGATTTTTCTTAAAATATTTTGACCTCAGGGCACTGTCAGTAGTAGTCAGTTTTATCATTTTATGATAAAATTGCAGATCTGATACCCCGACCTCCGTCCACAAATTAAGGAAACATATTCAACAAAAACTGAGAGGAGGAGTTCTCCCATCGTAATCGTCTGCTAAGGGTCGCGAAGTCACTACATTGGAAAAATTATTCTGGTATGAGGGCTAAAGCTCCCAAAGCCGTCTTTATTGTTGTGCTAAAATAGTAAGCAATTTATATGCTGTACTTTGTGCCACCAACACAATCTATACAATCTGTTTAGAAGCAAAGGTTTTAAAGTTGATTACATCATCATTTCAATAAATTTAATCGTTTAAAATTTCAGTAATAATTTTATTGACTAAACAAATCGATTGTGTTGATTTTAACAGTATCTTTTACATTATGAAAAATGCACGATGATTTCAGAAGCGAAACCTACCAAAACCTCACCTTATCCACATCTTCCGAGAGACAGTCTCATTTTCGTGAAATATGAACGGTGATTACGGTTAATAGAATCCCGAGATAGGAAAAACCTCTCCACGGAGACAGAAAGAAAACATTTCGTCGGCCCAATTTGCGTGGACGTGAGTTTCCTCAGTGCATTCCTTCCACTTGAGCTCTCGCTCCTGGATTTTGACTCTCGTTTTGCTAAAGCGGTCTTCCGTCCTCGTCAGCTCTTGGTGACGTCAAATGAAAGGTTGCATCTTGCCACGTGTACTAACCCTCCCAAGTTTCCACCGGCCCGGACCCGTCAGTAAAATGGGACAGTTAGGTTCCTACATATTATTGAAAACGATGGAACCTATGCTTCCTATTGCCGTCATTTTCAGCAGCGATGAATGATGTCAGCGTGTTAATCCCCTTATCTTCTTCCAAGCGACGAAGAGAAAAAAAAATACGGCTGGCATTTGTTGTCGTCGTTGTAGGGGGCTCGCTATCGGACATTGAGCTTACGAAGGCTGTGCCCAATTTGTGGAAACAACGCCATGGTTGATTGCTCAATGCAAGTGTACCCTCAGTAAAATGCAGGATCATCACGCCCAATCTGAAAAGCTTTTCTCGGCTGGACACACACGAGTCAGTTTCCTTTCTGCCGTCTTGCTAGTCAATCGCGCTGCGCAGTTTACGAGTGTATTGTGTGGGGATGCGGTCGAGTGATATCTGTGTGTGAAGGGGGGGGACCAAGAGCTATGAAGTGCCTCGGAAAAATCTAAGGGATATCGCGATGGCCTTTGGTGAACTGGTGAGATGCATTTTATTTTAATTTCCTTTTAAACCATCTTCTATTGGAGGGGTACTTTGGAAATTCATGCATTGCTAGGTGCATAATAATTTTTAAACGTCGACTTTTTTCACCATGGCAACCTTAATTTTACTTGAGTTGCTAAGGTACTCTAGCGAAGGCATTTGGAATTCTCTTAAATTTATTACTTCCGCACGACAATATCAACCCATTAGCGTCTTCATTCAGTGATTAGTTGATAAATATGCCTATTTGTTTTGAAGCACATTTCATCAATGTATATATTGAGTTGAACTATCAGTAGTTATGTATTTTGAATTCCGTTTTATGCGGACAATTTGAAATTCTGGCCATTGAACTGTTTAACATAGCTAACCAGAGCTATTTTTAAAATCCAAGCTTTAAGATTTATAGTCAGAATGCTGGTAGTCACTTCTGCCTTCAGTTACTTCCACAGTGCACTCATCTATCCACATTTACGAAGTTTTCACCGGTAGTATATTTCACTCAACTTTCGCAGAGCCGCTGGTGATTTTTCTTGAGATATTTCCGATCTAATATTTTCATTAATGTTGCTATAGTTGTTGCCTAGGAGTATGTGTTTACTCGAGTAATGCGTCACCATTAAAGATCGGTCAAAAAGAAGGTATGTGTCCTCTTAAGGGGGCGCCCTAGCGTTTGAATTTCCCAATTTAACGGCTCACGAAGACCTCTAGCCGCAGCGCCGGGATATGGAGACGGAAGGGGGGGGGGGAAAGCAACTCCCCTCTCAACTTCACCCGCGACGACTCCGAGGAGAAATTTGATACTCATGAAAAATATGATACGGGTCGCTGGATCAGGGGTCTCAGTCGGAGTTGATACGTGGCACCTAAGTGGCGGCGAGCCAATTAAAAATGGAGGAAGTCAACTTATTGTTCCTCTCTCATGCGCTGAAAAAATAGCCTTGTGAATGCGAAGGTCCTTTTGAGTAAACACTTTTTTCGAAATTGTTGGCAATGATATCTTCATTATGTAGACAGGCATTTCGTCAACATCACGCCGCCAACATTGGTGGCGACTGGGTAATGTCCTCGCATGCCATGCAAGAAATCGCGGGTTCGAGTCCCGCCTGGGTAGGTTTCCCCTATCCAGGGCTTGGTTGTTCGTGTAAATAATTGTTAAACCTTTTGAATACTCAATATAAAATGGCTCAATTTGAGCTGTATTCGGTGGATTGGGAACAAAACAAAATAATAAAAAAATTTCACTATTAAAATGTGGTTTATGATGTTACTTTAACGGAATGTAGTCTTTTTACCTAATGAAGATATCATCGCTCGCAGTTTTCGAAACAGAAGGGAAAAACGGGTGGCAAGCGAAAAATATAGAAGTTTCTCATTTGATATATACTTACGTGAAATATATTCAACTAACATAATTAATTATTAATAAAATGTAACAATATATGTCAGCTAGCTTGCTTGAAAATCACACTTGGATGCGAAAAGCAATGATTCCTTAATTTACAGCTAGAAATATTTTTTTATTAACACCGATGAAAAGAAGCAATGAAACAGAACATGATAAAAAATATTTGAGGGAGTGCCGAAACCTGGTTAATAGAAAGGGTCTGCATCGCCTTCCGCGACCGTGCCAGGGCGCCCCCTTAAGGAGGATTCGCGAAAGCTACTCTAGTCGCTACGATTTTTATCATATTTTAAAGTATGTTTTCCGTGACATATTGGTTTCAAAGATGCAATACTGTGACGAGCACCTCATCACTATGTTGTAAGCCGCCGCCGACTTTCATGTGTATCACTTTTCGCGGAGTAATGTTGGTCTTCAAACATTTTTAAATTTCAGTAGTTGATTAGGAAGAATTTAATCCTTAAATGTTTTGATACATAATCAATTTCAATGGGTTTGCTGTGAAAAAACAGTTTTGACTAGCGATTTTTAATACCTATTTTAAGCGAGTTTCCACTCCAAGGAAAGTTTCCACATGATAGTAACGAAGACTGGTCAATTAGCTTTATATGAGAATTATATTTATTGCTGACGTTAGCCGTGCAAATCTACGTGATATAAAATGAATTGCATTTTCCGAGTTTTTCGTTGCTGTCATTTCAATTTCGTCGGTGAAAAAAACTGATAAATGCGTTCGCATATTCCATGCCGTTGCATCATATTCATGGGAACAGTATAAATACTGTTTGCAAGTATAAGGGAGGAGTTGCTGGAATTAATTTTTGAGCTTGACAATACGTTACTTTAGAGAGAACAAAAAAATCATTGTAAATGGTGTGTAAATTAGTCATGGAATGTGCAGTCACGTCATTGGAGCTTTTCTATCTCCCATTTGTAATCTCTCGACCATGAGCGATTTTATTTTTCTCACCACACTCGTTCCTGACCCGCCTTTCACTCTGGCCTAGCTGAGGTTTTTTCGTAAGTGAAGTGCTTAGCTCTTCATTTCGTGAGAAAAGTGTGTTCCGCGAATCCGTTCTAGCCTTCACTCTCACGAGCCGTCCTGTGCTTTTGAAAAGGTATC
This sequence comes from Ischnura elegans, assembly GCF_921293095.1. Classification (NCBI taxonomy): domain Eukaryota; kingdom Metazoa; phylum Arthropoda; class Insecta; order Odonata; family Coenagrionidae; genus Ischnura; species Ischnura elegans. The sequence continues at coordinate 14,595,976 of NC_060256.1, forward strand.
TCTCCTCGATTCCGGTTCCTTTCAGGAGTCCTATTTTGCGACCTCACTATGGCGACTGAACGCCACCTCTCCTCCAGTTATTGCCGAGGCCACGCCTTGGAGACTTTCTGGCGAACAATGGGATGTGCTTATTTTATGGTCACCGACGGAGCACTATTAAATTCTTTACCATGGCGCAAGGGGGAAGGGAGCGACTAAAGAAAGATTGAGAAAGATCGTATGAAGTCGCTTCTCTTTCGAGTCGATTAGTCAAGCTTATGTAGAGGAGGTCATACCTCATAATCTTGCTTTTCGTATTCCTGTGTCATTGGTCGCAAAAGCGTGTCCAATCGAAAATAAATGTCACCCGATTTCGTCGCGAATGGTTTGTGACCCTTTTTATTGAGTTCCCTTATGACAGCCCTTGCCTCGCCCTATGGTACCACTATTTTCCTCAAGGCTGTCAATTTCACTGGGGAAATGGATTTTCCTCGCTATCCACTACCGAGCTCTTTGAAATAGCCCGTAGGTATTGGCGTCTATCACACTCATTGAATGACCTTCACAGCGTGTCATACTTTTGGAGTAAACATTTGAGATCCATGTAAGTGGAAATCACTATTAAATCTCTACGTGCGATGACTAGCTAGTGACGAGTATTTGCCGTGCCGAAGTCATTGGTGAGACTTTTGTTAAGCCTTTAAGTTGGCCTCATATGATTTTTCTCTTTTCTTTTCATGGGAATACTTTGCCATCGACGCTTCTATATATGGTAGTTGCGTAGTTACGTTATATTCTCCGCTCGATTATAAAGAAATCAAGTAAAAGTATTCAATGCTTTGCATACATACCATAATGCTACCGTAACTTGGCTTAGTTTTCTTTGCTGTTACAATTGCACCCGTTCATGCTTTCAGGCGTTAAAATTATCTGATATGAAAATATATTCTTTTGACTTGTATATTTGGCCATGTATTACTGTGACTTAAACCATTACACAGTAATATGTGTAAAAATAAATTAAAATGTATTATTGAGTCCTGTTTCCACACACAGATATATAACCAATCATGGTCATTAGGTAATCTTTAGTTTATCACTGTTAGTACCTAACGCTTGTATTTAGCGTGCCACCGAAATACAACTTTTAGGTGAGTCATATGGTAGCTTTTTACGGCGTGAGTTTTAGTGAAGGAAGTTCATCGCTGTTTCTCTAACCGTGTATGAGTAATACTCGATTAATAGATATTTTCCATCGGATCGTCGAGTTTATGAAAGTGAATAACCTGGCAACTTGCTTGCTATGCAAACAAAAATGATTTAATTTTTTCTAGTCTCTTATTTTTCCATTATTTTCTTTAATGTTGCCCCTTCTTCTATATTAATAAGTCTGCTGGCTGAGGTACATTTAAGCGGAGCATTTTTCTTATTATGCCAGTTATTTTCCTGTCCAAACTTGGACTCAAGTTCACAGTAAGGCCGATTGCTTTTCATACTATCAGTTAATCCCATTCCCTTCTGCCCCTCCCTCGCTTACTTAACATTTTTTCCTCTAAAACTCCTTTTAACATCCCATCCCCACTCAGTACTAGCTCCATCCAAACCGTACCTTATCATACCTCTCTTTTTCCATACTGTTAGATAACACGCTAGCTTGGCATACCTATTATTCTGGACTGCGGTCACTCACCTATGTGGCCTCTTGCTTAAATTTTATTAACCACTTTCCAGGTGCACCATTCATAATTGTGTTTTAAGAACCCATTACTCGACCACCAATAAAACACCATTGGAATATACGAAGGGATGAAGGGGAACCGCCCTTTTAAGACTCGCCGGGTGTGGAAACCACCGCGTCGAATGATATCCTACCGAGTGGGATATCCAACGGGTTCTTGTTCGGGCGCCGCAGCTCATTTGTTTCCTATCAATGCTTAGTTCTGAGACCGTGTGAAACCCAGAGCGGGGCTATTACGCCGGGTTGCCACCTGCTGTGTGTTTACGACGCGTCAGCCACACTCACGCGCAGGGGATTGTGGGAAAGATTGAGGTGTGGCCGAAGGACCAACTCTCGACTCTCAAGAGGTATGGATATATAGGCACAGACATAGGGTGGTCGTAGTCGCCGTCCCAATGGGATTCTCCTTCCTAAGTAACTTTTAACAGGTAACTTTCGATGATTATTAGGTATTTCGGGCACCATCAAAGCGTTTCATTTATTTTATTTTATTTATTTGATCCAAAAACAGCACGAGGCCAATCACAGAGGACTACAATAACAGGAGAAACAATTTATCAATATTAAGCAACGTAACCAACAACAACAAAAATATTCAACAGTATTTACAAACAAATAACAAAGGATGACGCATAATGACCAATAATGTATGAAGGATGGAAAAATTTGTTATAAGCTCTTGTGATGTGGTCTCACTACAAAATGTAATTTTAATCTGGATGGTAATTAACATGGCGAAAGTGTATAAGATTGCCAATTTACGTTGACTGACAATTTTATCTTATTCCTCTAATTCTGATCGCCGAAGCCATGTCATAATTTTTCTTAGGAAAACTGGCATTTCAAATTCCAAAGGATGCCAGTAGTGACTATTGCTCAGTTGTACGAAATTTTTTTTCGATTGTGGGAATATTATGATTGTAGTGAAGTTGAAGTTGAAAAATAAATTTTCATTGTCATAGCACGATTGGAAGTTATTAATTTTAGTTAAATAAGTGATTGAAATATTTGCACTGAATTCATTTTCGCACGGCGCGTTATGTTACTCGGTTATGGATCGTTTTCTAATAATAATATATACGGAAGGAATTTATCCGCCTTAGCAACTCTTGTTGAATCCGTAAAATTCTCATTTAAAAATTCGTTACCATGGAATACTTGTACACATACACGGTAATATTATTTTTTCTCAGACTTTTTTTGGAGCTTTGTAGTGTAAAAGCTTATTATTCAGTTTAATTTATTTATTTTAAAAATTTAGTATTGAGTAACGCAGCGAAAAAAAAATAAAACCCTTTGGGCGACTATTTACTATTGTTTAAAATACCACTTGTTTAAAAATGACCTTCCTGAGGTTCTAATGCATTGTAAATACCATCTCTACGCGGATGACTTCCAGATTTATTGTCATACGGCAGTATCAGATCTATCTTCCACCATAACATTAATCAATAATGATATCCAAAGAATAGCTTCCTGGATGAGGAAAAACCAACTGCAACTCAATGAAAAAAAAACTAAAGCTATTATATTTGGTCCTAGACATCTTATTACTCAAATTGATGAATCCGCTCTTGGAAAAATTCAATTAGAAAATCGTGTAATACCGTTCGAAGAAACGGTTAAAAACCTTGGTATAATATTTGATAAGGAACTCAAGTGGAAAAAACAAGTCCATGTCACAAAACAGAAATGTCTGAGCATACTACATCAATTGTATAGAACCAAGAACATAGTTCCGCCCAAAATTCGAACCACCTTGGTTCAGTCACTAATTTTTCCTCACCTTGACTACTGCTCCTCTCTGTTTACTAATCTCTGCGAAGAAAGTAACAACAAATTGCAAGTAACAATGAACTCTTCAATGCGCTACATTTATGACCTAAAAAAATGGGATAGGATATCTGATACTTACGTTCGATTACGTTGGTTGAAACTAAAACAGCGTCGTTTATACCATGTGATCCTGCTTGCCTATAAAATTTTATCCACTCGTAATCCCGTTTACCTAGCTGCTAGATTTACCTGGAAAAAAGATCTACATGCAGTACCCACTAGGAATCACTCCGTAGATCTTCACATCCCTCAACATAGCACACTTCACGTAACTAAATCCTTCACAATAATCGCCTCTAGAGTATGGAACTCCCTACCATCCAAAATTAGAAATACTAAATCCATACATGCCTTCAAAACCCAGGTGTACGATATCTTAATAAATAACCCTAAAATGCTGTCTGTCTAAAACTGATTGAAGTAAAATTAAAACGGTGTTTAATCGAATGGCTCTAACATAGGGTTGCAGAAAATTGAGTGTAAAATTATGTTAAATTTGAGTGTCATACTAAGTTGTTATTTACTTTTTTTGTTTTTTTTTTTAATACTGTTTGTCTGACACTATTGTTATATTAAATTATCGCCTTGATTTCTTGCGATGGTTGGTCAGTTACTCCGCAGTATGATGTTTTCCCTTATGTTGCTGTTGTTTTGCCGTATTGTCTGTGTGCTGACGGCGGTTTACAACGAGTAAATGTTATGTATTTCTTTTCATTTTTTGTTTTTCTTTATGAATATGATGTCACCAAGGAGGGGAAACTAAAGTATCTCCATTTTGGAAACTGTTTCTCCTTTCGTTGGTATTGTTTTTGCCTAATTGTCTGTAAGTTGGCGGCTGTCCGCAACATGTGTATCTTATGTGTTTCTTTTTATTTTTTTTTTCTATTCTTTTGGGAATGTAATATCATGCTCAACATGTGAAAGTTGTGCAATGGTTTTCTCATGGGCCACAGGCCCACGAAATAAACGAATTTATTATTATTATTACTACTTGAAACTCCGTTGAGGTTGTACAAATTTTTCATTTTACATTTTCATTTGTTAATATTTAATGTAAATATGAATGCACTTTGTGCATATGATAACCAAATCTATGAATATCAAAAGAGGCTATTGAGTGTTTTGGGGGTTAGGTACGTCCCAGGATGCAGCGTAAGTAATGTAACGTGAGGGTGCTGGTATATTGCGTTAATAGGGTGGTTTCCTATTATTTTTTTATTGCCTAAATGGAAATATTATTACTCCTGGAGTACGTATTTCACGCTTTTAGATTTTTAAATGACGATATCTATTTTTCGTGATTAAATGAAAAGTGAAAATATTCAAGCGCGCGAAAACGCGACGACTAAGTATGAATGCCGGGAAATCTCCGTGTGACGTCGTTCTGGTTCCCGCTGCCGCAAGTAAGGTGACCTTGGGGCGAGGCTTTAACCCCTCAAGCGCGGCGGGCATTTATTTAAATCCCATCCCAGCGGCCGGATGAGATTAAGATGACTTCACCTTAATGGCATACTATCATTCAATAATTTATGTATTTCATAATATACGATCAGTATCGTTAAAAATTTTGTAAACTTGCATAATGTAGTGCGCTACTATATAATAATTTTTCGAGCGATTTGAATAAATATAGGCGTTGATTTTTTCGACCGAAGTCGTCAATGTGCTGGTTTAAAACGGAATTTCATCGAATCATTTTAAAAAAATCCTGAAGGCATAAAGTCGTTATGAATATTTTATTGGAGAGGGAAAGCATTTGTTCAAAAGATAGAGCAATTTGTTTTAATCTAAAATACAATATCTGGCAGAGAAAAAAAATTATATACAGTAGGTCAGGAAGCGTACTGGGTACGCATGACGGCGTTGCGGGTTAAGCGCTGATACGTCGCAGGATGCAAGCAGGTAGCCGAGTACCCTGCTAGCTGGTAGCGCTTGGCTTAAGTAAGGATTATGAATACCTTATCAAACGAAGGAAACTTTCCAAATATAGGCAGTTTTAAAAGGTGATTATTAAGGGATGTTTCCCTGAGCTCTGTACCTAATGCATGCATTGGTAATCTCAGGCGATATAAAAATCCTATCTACTCGTATAGAAACTAGGTCCCTGTGACGTCACGTGGAGTGGCATCGCATGGATGCCAATCTGGCTTTTTTCAAATGAGAATAAAATTGACCATTGCCATTCGTCTAAACCGGTATTTCTAAAACCAAATAATTTGTATATTATGAATACACTAATGGTGGGTAACGAATCGCAATCAATGACTTTCGTTTTCTTTGATGAAGGAAACTACCCTATTGCTCCTTATTGTTAATTTATTGGAAATTAATGTATGATTCGGCTATAATTTAATTTAATTTTACTTATATCGATTTCAGTTTCGATAGCAAATTCGATTTCAATTTAGATGAAAATTTTGATTTAATTTTCTATTCAATTTTCGATTTCCATTTCGATTTCTGTTTCGATTTCAATTTCAGTTTCAATTTTAGTTGTAATTTCAATAAATCGTCGTATTTCTCGTTTCCGATTAGGCGTAAGGTATCAACCGCTCATGCTCAGCGCCCTCGTCGACAATGATCCAGTATTCATATTCATGGTGCGGAAGGTCAGGCAGAAGGATCCTCCATTTTCTCTAAATCTCGAAAGTCATCGTCATGGCTTTATGACACCTCGCCTCACACAACCTCATACCGCTGCTTCTTAATGGCTTCGCTCCAGCTTTTCAAAGAACAGTAATTCTCCGTGGCACGTAACGGAGATAAAGATGGCCCATAACTTTTTTCCCGACACAAAAATCGTACTCGGACACTGCTATGAGAAGCATGTGTGTGAGATGTAATTTTCTCTTTTGGGATTCGAGGTGCTAAAACTTTTTTAAGAACGCGCATAATCGTGTTATAGCGAGAATATGTGAAGAATTAGAGCGACCGAAATAGATTGCGTACCGCAGTGCTAAAATAAAGAATGAGAGAGGAATGCAGTGTTTACGTTCCTCAATGAACCCACACTCTCAATTCCGTGGGGTTTCGTTCCTATGTAGAATAATGGTGGAGAAAAATGGTTTTTAGTTGAAAGCAGTAACTTCGTATATATTGAATGGCTTACGTGAATCGGCTAGCATACGTCAAACGTACAGGGTATTTATATCTTGGTTTCATTTCATCTTTTGAATGCCAAGTATGGTAGATATACACATGAAGTTTCCCGCATCTTGATTAATAAAATAATTTGGCTCTAATGCAGCTATAGTAACTCAACCGCTATACTGACTCGTATTCTGTCATAGTCGTAGGGCTATTTGACTTCACCCTTTCATTTTTCCTTCTCTGACGTTGTCTCTTTCCTCTCTTTACGGAGTATGGTGGATAAGTTGGTAGAGCTTTTAGGTATAAATTTAAATGTTTAAGGTTCAATTTCGTGTGGATTCGTGGTCAAAATGATAACAAGTCTCAATTTTCAGGGAAGTTCTAGGCTGGTATGACGCGTATTGAACTGGTAATCGCATGGTTTAGTCAACATCAAGATCTTTTATATTTATCTCGAAAGCTATCATCATATTGTTGTTAGATTAATTGGATTACGTGGTAACCCAGTGAGCACTGCTCAGCAACGCTTGACTGCTGATCAAGAAGTGAAGCCTTCACACTGTCTCGAAACAAAATCCTCGAAGTGCACTGTATTCCAGGGAAAGAGTAAAGAAACTCCCCTACATATTAACTGAATGTGTGAAATTCTCACGCCTATGCTTTGCTCCGGGGTGAGCTCTAATATCAACTCTCCAAACCGACCTTCGGTTTACATCTCTTTATGATTTGATTTAATTTAACTACGAGCGTGCTGCGCCCGCTCCCAGCGGGCTTCCCCCGCTCTTTTCAATACAGGTCCACAGAGGCATAGGCGCGTTTCTAATTTTAAAATGTAGACAAAAAAGGCAGGGTCTTATGTACAAATTTAATTGGAATGATCATGTACAAATTGAGGTCAGAGGACCTCTTTAAATACAACATTGGAAGTAATTACACTATCCTCTGTTAAACGCACATGATGACTCATACTTACGTATCAACAGGAGACATGAATGTGGAATAAGTCGTATTTTGATAAAAGTTATTTAAAGAATGCGAGATATTGTTGCAAATGAACAAATGTATCAATTTATGCGCCGTTAACGCCAGGAATATTTACGGTTTTTTTTTTTGTTTTTTTTTTTATAATTTAAAAACCAATTTTAGGAAACAATAGCAATATTTAGGAAGTAAGATATGCCGGCGCATGTTCTATGATGAATTCTGTGCATTTTGGTACCTCATTTGTAGAGTTTGGTTGCGTATAAGTTGAGAAAAAGGTATCTACACAGTAGAAATAATATAGAAGATCAAGAGATGAAGATATTCGTTTATGAACTCCAGTTTATCACCGCTGGAAAAAATTCAAAATAACCGCTTTATTGCATATGTGGCATAATCTAATCCGTGATGTTTGTCTTTCTCTTCGTGCGAATCACGGGGTTTAATCCCTCCCCTTCCTTCATTGTTTTCCTAACCACGTTTCTTTATCAAAGAACTTTCCTCTCTCGAATGTATAAGTTAAGGACCTCGTGGAAAAAATTAGGTACTTTTAATGTGAACCATCAAACTGTGAAATAGCTTTGCCATCGTTATCATTGATTGGAATAAACAGCGCACGGATGTGGAAAACATGAAATTTAACTATTTTCTTGACTTTTGTTCTTTCCTTAAATACTCTCAATTTATACAAAATGATTTTTTCAATAAAATACATTACCTGCTTGGTAATTATTTTTCTTCACAAAAATTCAGCGCGTGAGTACGTAGTTCTAATTATTGCATGCACGAGAAAAAGCGTATGGACATATTATCATACAGGCAGCTGAGGTCATTACCACACCCATAAATTTTCTTCGTTACTTCTTTAGTCAATCATCTAATTTACACCCTTGTGTTCTGAAAATTTCTTTTTCAAACAAACTGAGCATAGACCTTAAGTTCAGTAACATGAACCGTCGGCCGGCGCTATAAATATAGAAAATTCCTGTTGTTCGGTAAATATTATTGCAGTGAAAACCCACATAGTCCTGCGCAAGCAGTGAAAAACACATCGTTTCCCTTCATTTGTACTCCTACTTCATGCTCACGTAATACGTTGCCTCGCCTTAGGCGTCAGTATACCTACTATTGTGAAGGCAAAAAGCATTTGGGCGAAGGAAATCGCTACAATACGAGTACTTTGAACATAAACCGCGCGGCCGGAACGTAAATATTTTTTTTGTGGCGTGATCTTCAATTTTTTTCTCCCTCTAGGAAATGTATTATTCACCACTGACGTATTTTCTTCCGTGGTAAACTCTTTTCATTCTTAGATTTCGTTCCTTCCACGAATTCACCGTGAAGTTTGAATTGCGATTTCTTGCGCAATGGATTTCTTGGTATGAAGTGTCACTCTCCCGACCTTCTGTAGTCAGCAGCCGTGCGGATGGCAGCGTACAGGTAGTCAACTCTGAAATGGGGATTTGTGATTTTGAGGATGTTAGCTTTCCGTCAGGATGAGACCGAGGAAATTTGCTGAACCCGCACGAGTGATTCTGACACGTTCTCTTTTGGACATGAATATGTTTACTTTTCTTCACTGGCGTCTTGGAATAGGTCAAGGCTCTATTTTAACAAATAATAAGCCATTTAACTTCATAAATTGATACTTTCACCTAAAAAAGGCTACGCATGAGGCCCAATGGAAATTTGACTTTTGGCGCAATGCAATATGTCTAATTGGATTCAGTTGCATCATGTCCTTCATAGTTCCTCTGTTATTTTACCCAAATTTCTCTGTTTTGAGAATATTTTTAGAATGAATAAGATGGTAATTCTGTATCGTTGTTTTATCAAATAAATTAAATTACTTTCCCTGTGGTCGGTTTGTGGCCATAATTTAAAACGACACACTTGGGTAAATATTGCTTTCAATGAGGACTTTAATACATTACTTTTCTATCCTTATCATTTCTTTCCAAATTTATTATTTATACGCCCTTAATTATATATTATTATCAGAATGAGGTGCAGTTATAATGATTATTCTGAGATTGTATGCTCCTTGAGGGACACAACCTATGAAAGTGGATTCAAAAAACTGAGATCACTAATGGTCATTTGTGCCCTCCTTTCTCTGCCATATTATACTCTGCCAATGCATAACTTTAACTGCAAATCTTTTGGTTGCGAACCAATTACAAAAAAAATACAAACCAAATGGGTATCTTATATGTTCACGTATCTAATTAATCTCTCTCTGTATAGACAAGGGGTCGTTGAGCCAATTAAACACGTCGATGTAAGTCCCACAATGATCATTTTAACATATGTCCAATTTCTCCAAATTGTACTCTTGTCTACAGACTCTACTGAGGAAATTTATTGTAGTCTTTCCGTAATGTCTTTGAACCCATATTGATATCATAGAACCAGTCGGCTAAAATACCGTGTTTAAAATTGTTGTTTGAAAAATCAATTTTAATATTGTAACGCTTTTGCTGTTGAAAGATGTATTTGTATACGAAACACTGACTAATACTTCCGTATTCTATTCTTTACACTGAATATTATTGTCGATCATTTCTCTAAATACTGTGATTTAAACGGCTATTTTACTTATGGCAGATATTGTTTCATTAACAAATTCCTGGACGTTCTTTTGTCTAGGGTATATGTCCTATGGGTTCTTCTCTGCTGTAATTAAATTCTGTTTTGCATCGTCAGAGGTTTTTAAATTTACAAATCTCGCCGTGTCGACTACGCGGGTACCGTGAGCGCAAAGCAAACGGCTGGAAATTATTTCAAGTCGCATATTCCTGTTCCTCTTGCTGAGGAATAATTCCTTCATCCATCCAGCGCTTTCTCCAAGTCGTATTGGTCTTCAACCCTCGTCTTCATCTGCGCGCCGCGAACCAAGTCTTGAGTGTTTGAAGAGGATTCCCCGAGCGCTCGGAGGTTTCCTCAACCGTGGAAAGACATTAGTCTTTGACGGGAGGTGTGCGTAGATCACTGCGAATTGCAAGGCAAGGGAAGCGACTCAAATGAAGTGGTCGGAGAAGGGAAGGGTGAGACAGGGCGGTGTACGAGCTTGAAGGAGAAAGTTATGGGGATCTCATCATTCTCGTTTAAGCCCGTCAGTTCCCATGCTCAGTCCTATGCACGCTACCGCACTGTTTTCAGTTCTTAGGCGCACTGAAGACTTCTATTTATTTATTTATTTTATTACCAAAAACGGCACAAAGGCTTTTACATTGGCTGTTCCTTACATAAATAATACCTAAAAGATAACAAACAATAGCACAACAAATAAAAACTAACATAAAACAAAATTTTTAAATCGAGGAAAGGGCACTATTTATTAGACAATGGTGAATTATTCAGATGGCATTTTAAGGTGGCTTTGTAATTAGGGGCAGAGAAAAATAGGTCCAGGGAAGAGATTTTTGAAGCCATGGAATTAAACAAGGAGGGGTTTCGGTAGAACAGAGAGAAGTTATGTCACCAAAGCAACATACTATTCCATTATATGACTTATAAAGAGACTAAGAAATGTAACAAAAATATACCGTGTCTCTACGTTTACATTGTTGTATGAATTGTATGTATAGTGTCACCTATAGGCAAGAAGGTTGTAAATATCTGGAAGGGGCACCGCTGGTTTGTAGCATGGAGCGAATTGTGGCCAGAATGGGGGTGCCGAGTAGGAAAAGCCACGCCCACTTTGACTGAAACACTGACAATCCCATAAGGGTCGATGCTTATTATTTTGTGAAAGTTTTGGTTATAACTCGTTAATAAATGAAAATAACCTATGGAACGCACAATGTAAACCTTTTTTTTACTTCATTGGCAGGCTTCGCGAAGTTATGACTCAAAACATCTTTTCCCAGGGAAAAATTATTAATTATCACCTCGGTTACCTTCTTCAACCAGCTCAGCTGAAAATAAAATTTAAGAGAGTTAACTAATCTTTTACCTGCACTTATGCTAGTATTTAATTTTATTATAGCCAACGGAAATCTAACAATTACGGTAACAAAGTATATTTTCAAGGATATTCCCACTCGTAAAGTGGCAAACAGACACAGCGTTTATACATAAATAACTAATCCTTCTACATGCATTGCAAAGATATAACATATGGGTGGACGTATTGAAGCAAAATTATGTTATATGGGCATAAAAGAATTTTATTCGGTCCTCATTTTTAGTATTTAGATACTTAAAAATATAAACAATAAAAACATTAAAAGCGGAGTTTGTCTAGCCCTGCATATCAGAAAAATATTCCAAACAACCATTACACACGAAATTAAAACTTTCATTTGAAAATAGCAGACAAAGGGAACAGAAATAGAGAGCATTACGGCAACAAATGGAAAATAATGCAGCGTTCAAAATTTTTTATTATAACTATATAATGGGTTAAATCTAGCAGAACACGGTGAGAAATAAAGGTAATAGATGTATTTACCATTATCAATCAGAAAACTTCTAAATTCAGGCTAACTTAGAAAAATAAAAAATGACGCAGCGCCGCTGCTGCGCCGTAAATCCAACGAAGTAACTAAATTTGTAAATCCACATGAGGGTTAATAGAAGTATCACGATTGATAGGAAAAATCCAATAACAATCATGGGCGAAATGCTAGTGATTGTAGTAGCATTTTTCACTCATTTTAGTGCATTTTCAGAACAAAACTTAGCCACCTCAAAATAACAGTTGGAGACTAAGTCCAGAAATTGCCAAACCAAGGTGGTGGAACTTTGACCTCGAAATAAACTCAGAAACAGCGCCTCCAGAAATTTACAAACTCCTTGCCTAGAGAGGTGACGTCGGGCGTTGGCGGAAGCATGCCATTTATGTGCCTTCAGGAAAACAATTGTTCACTCTACACGTTTATTCAAAAAAGATGCTGGCTGACACTATTACGGAAATGCCGGGAAATCTCCGTGTGACGTCGTTCTGGTTCCCGCTGCCGCAAGTGAGGTGACCTTGGGGCGAGGCTCTGAGCGCTGATACGACGCAGGATGCTGGCAGGTAGCGCTTGGCTTAAATAAGGATTATTAATACCTTATCAAACGAAGAAAACTTTCCGACCTTAGCCAGTTTTAATAGGTGATTATTAAGGCATGTTTCCCTGAGCTTTGTGCCTCATGCATGCATTGGTAACCTCAGACGATGTAAAACTCCTATCTACTCGTTTACGAAACTCCTATCTACTCGTAGAAACTAACGGTCCCTGTGACGTCACGTGGAGTGGCATCGGATGGCGCCATTCTGGCCTTTTTCAAATGAGGATGAAATTGACCATTGTAATTCGTCTAAACCGGTATTTCTAAAACCAAATAATTTGCATATTATGAATACACTAATGGTGGGTAACGAATCGCAATCAATGCCTTTCGTTTTCTTTGATGAAGAAAACTACCCTATTGAGACCACATAGAGGAGAACCCAGTCCAGTCCGTATTATAGAAGCTTGAATATTTGGTTTCCACCACAGGCTAAAAAATGGGCTAAAAATGTCCTCAGTCCTGTGAGGAGTGCAGGGCTTTTCATTTAACCTCAATATTATTTAAATTTCTGAGACACAAAATCTCCGCGAGGCACCTAAAAATCCAGTTTTATCCGCTTTACCACTTATTAGTCTCTCCCGTCTCCGACTTCAATCAGAAGTAAAATTCATTTACAATGCCATGTTTTCCCACTTTGACAGTCCTGATATTGTTTCCGTAATCAAATTAAGAGTATCTTCCCGTCACACCTATTCTAACCCTCTAATCTACTTACTAATATCCGGCCTATCAATAATTAGACGTTCCCTTTTCCACCGTCTTTCCGCCTCAATGAATTCTCTGCCTTCTGATACTTACTTTTTACTTGTCAATTACAATTTTTACTGTCATGGTATCAACTCATTTAATGCAAAATAACCAAATCACTTCCGATTCACTAATAATGTCGCCACCAAATCAATTTGTAGTTTTGCTATAGTGTGATTTGTAAATATATTACCGTAATTTTTTCATTTTTATTGGTGTAAGTACACTTAAAAACTGGCATTCTTGCCTAATATGTACAACTTTCTTTAAAATAAAGCGTTACAAAAAGGTGATAGGGTTGGGTTAAATATGGGAAATGGGAGGTGACTCACTAAGAAGTAGTTTTTACACCCAGTCATCTCTCCTTAAAGACACAGCTCCCAAGGCCGGGCCTTATTTTTCAGAACTATATATTACGTTTCCAAGTCAAAAAAATGGCCAAGATAAAGTTCATATTCGTGCGCTAAAATTTGATTTTTTTTAAATAGGGGGAACCCGTGTCCCAAGGACGCAAAATTGGAATTTATAGGGTTCGATTTTTGAAAGTGCGTGTATATTCACCTTTGTTGGTATGCTATTCCTTTTGCCACCCTTATGACCTTGACGCTGACCTTACTGGGTCAACGGTTGAATTTTCGTAAATAAAAGTGTTATTTTCGGGTTTCTCGTGTCCATAAACCTAAGAATTGACATTTTGGTTAATGAAATTAAGACTTTTTTCTATCTCGAATTTTTTTAACATCGAAACCCCATGAGGCAAATTCCAATTTTTGGCTTGGACCCACATTGTGAGGTCAAAAGTTCAAAATTGTAAAATTTTGCACACACTCGACAGAACTTAGGACCTTTCCCCATAAGTGTGACAATTTTCATGAATATTGTCCGATGCAAAGTTACTAAAATTATAGGTCAAAAATGACAAACGACCCTTGGGACAGTCTGTATAGTATAGTATAGGGTCCGTGAAAGTGGAGTTTAGCAGAGGCCAAATTATGTTTTCTTTTACGCATCTTCAAGCATTTAATACGGGGTGGCGCTCCGCCTCTCAGAGCGCTACCCCGTACCGAGGTGCCTCCCAAGTACGGCCGGCTCTACTTTATTATCCTGCTCGTTACTTAACCTCCATCAAATACTTAGAGGAATAAAGGAGTGGAATGACCTACCAGAAGTTATTTTTTAGATCTTCCCTGCAAATGCGAAAATTTTTAGGAAGAATTGTGCATCACTTATTGATTAATTACATAGTGGTTTAAAAGGGAGAGTGTGAAAATGGGTCAATGCTCATTTTTTAGTTGTATTACATTAGAATTAATGTATTTAATGGATTGTTTGAAATTGGTTTATTGGGACAATGTTAAATTCTTAGTTGTATGAGATTAGAATTAGTGTATTATGTTTACCATGGATATCTATTCTGTTTCTAAACGTTGTATTAGATAGATAGAAACTTGGCAGGTACGTACACCTTTGTTATTCATGTACATCTAATGCTGCCACCAGGCAATAGCCTACTTCCAGCAATGTATAATAATAATAAAAATCCCCTACCCCGGCATAATCAATGCTCCTTGTGTAAATATCTTATTATAAATGTTCTAGAATAATGCAACGTTTTGTCTGGTGGCAGAATTAATATCGCTAAATCCTTCAATGTCACATTAAAGCTATTTTATGGATCCGTTTTCGTGACGCTCATGTTTACCTTATTATCTTCTTTCACGACAAAGCCAATATTCCCTGTGTAAAAGATCTATCCTCTGAAGACTTGCTTTTATTTTAAAAAGGTTCCCAAATAACCCCTGTATCCCTAATTTACCACTAAAAATCGGTGTTTGGCCGTTGCAGTGACTTACAAGAAGTGCCAGTCATGTTTTATTCGCCGATTGATACTTGGGCATTAAGTAGAGATTTGGAGGAGAATCTAACCCTTTACATATTTTCACTTACCCATGTGATCAATGATCTTGATTTTTATTTTGAATATGCTATGCAATGTTCCCCTTCATAGCGGACCCCTTTTACGGACGTTAAAATTTATCGCAGGGAGCATATTCTACTGATATGTGAGCCGTGATGGAAGGAAGGATAGATGACACAATATTCTCAAAAAATCGGTCGTGAACGCACTATGGTCCACCATTAAGACCGTTTTAGACGGGGCACGGAATTGCGCAGGTATGAACTGCATTAATATCTAAAATGGCGTGGAATTGCGCGAATGCATGAACGAAATTAGAACAGGGGCTATTTTGCCCTCTCACGTCCACGCATTCTCGCATGTGTTCTAGCAATTCATCGCTTTACACGACGCAATTTTGACTGCGTCTTCGTACTTCGGACTGCGTTGACTTCGTACACACGTCAGATTGTGCAAGTACGTGCCCCGTGTAAAACGGCTTTTAGTAATGTGTAAAAATGCATCACAATCTTCTCCACTTCCGGCAGGCAAGCACGTTTCAAGAGAATTTTATGTTCTTGCCTAATGGATACTTAAAGCATTCCAGATGCCGTGTTAAGGAGTGGTTTTGATGTTTACATATGCTATAGAATTGCTCTTCTGCGCTTCAGTCGCATACACCTTCATGATAAAATATTCATAAAAAATCGGTCGTGATCGCAGTATAGTCCATTAATCTTTCCTGGATCGTCTTTAAGTAGCGCACATGGTAGGTTGTACGTCACCGTCATTGGCGTAGACGTGTGAACGGACTCCGGTGACGCTATTCGTCGATTCCGATAGTCCAGTTTTTCAGGGATAGCCGCCTAAGCGACACGCATACGCACACAAACGGTCCCAGATTGATGATGTGTGCCTCCTAGGACGTGTTCGGACCTCGAAAACTCTCAACGAATCGCTGAAAATGATCGATAGGATGCTTCGCCGTGCTGACGTGTCTCTGCTTTTCGGTCCAGAGTCACGGAGAGTCACTTGGACCAAGGAGTCTAAGACGTTGGACGTAAGGGCTCAGCCCATTTATTTATTTATTTATCGTCCCTTCGTCTCTCCGTCACTCGAGTCGATAGATCAGCATTCGTAGGCGTTCAAAATTTCGGCTACCCCTGAGCTTGAGGTATGACCGACTTGAAAATGGCGGTTAGCTTAGCAATCCGTGAATGACACGCTTATGCTTAGCATTGCTTTTGGCACAAGGAATGTTAAATTTCAGTTGAATTTTAAATTAATATTTCTAATTTAGATAAAACTTGAATTGAATTTTGATTTACCTCCCTGAAATGTAATTTCCAGTTAAGGCCAGTCAAGGCATTGTAATAATAGTCACAGGTAATAATGTACCAGGAATCAGTAGGAATAGAAAATTCTAAAATAAGTTTTAGATAATATTTTTAGCAGAATAATAATAAAAATTCATCCCATGTGTAAAAATCAATTAAAAATAAAAATAATGTATACTATTTATACATTATTTTTATATTTACTATTTATACTATGTATACTATGCGACTTTTGGTACTAACTACTTTTGAAGGAATATTTGTGAAATACATCCGATGAAACCTCAACGCAAAATTCACTAATTTTCCATCACTTTTGACCATAAGTTCGCTACTTACCAATAATACTGCAGGAATTTTAAAGTCTTCTTTAACGTATGGTTCACTTTCAAAGTCAGGTGAGCTGGTTTGGAGACATTCCCCGTTTCTTTTTCTCTTTTCTTCACTACCCGCAACGGATTAGCTGAGGACACCACTAGCCCAGGGGCAAAAAGTTTTGGATACCTGCAGTTATAAGTCATACTTTCTGCCGATAAACTGTATTGAATTTAATTTTCAGTGAGATAGGAATGAACTATATGGCCAATTAAGAAAATGCATGGTTTTTTGGTAACTGCCAGTTGACAATTCTATATATCTGTGCAGATAACTCGCATTCAGTCCAACCCCATCCCGAAGCAAATATCATACTGCGTGCTTGTGAAAGTATATTAATTTTTTATCATCAATAACAGACACATTGTAACTCCCACAAAATATTTTTTTTAAATATCTATTGTATGACTAGTTTCGGCTATTACTCCAAAATCAAACACAGAGAACATTTTCTGTGCACACATGTCCTCTGTATCAAATACATTAAGTGTCTGTTATTGATAATATGGAGCCCTTCCACCACGTATTAGCATCTGGTTTTGATTTTATTTTTTTGATTGGAAAGTTATCAGTTTTTCAAGGAATAATAAACGTTAAGTGGAAAGAAAACGAAGTAAGAAGATTTTATTTATCGTCTACTAAACAAAGTGTAGTAAAGATTCTTTGCATGCATCGAGTGACACAGTCACGCGCACGTGTGCACAGTTATTTAAAATAAGGGTGAAATTCACCGTTTAACATGTTGCACGCAAAGTTGTAACTACATAGGTTTATTTTCTCGAACAAAGGCTTAGTAAGCACTAGTGTTGCCGCGAGACGAGACGAGACGAGACTTTCGCCAGTCTCGTCTCAGTCTCGTTTCCTGACCTCTGGTATCGTCTCGAGTCTCGTCTCGTGAACCCCAGTCTCGTCTCGGTCTCGAGTCTCGGGCGAGACTCTCGTCTCGTCTCGTTTCCCCCATAATAAATTTAGCGTCGTTTCCATTGAGTGCTTAATCGCTGAATTGATAGTCTTAAAAATAGGAGAGACATTAATAAACATTGCAAACACAAATTTATCTGGACACCAATTACATAAAACTTGTGCTAGAATCATTGATTTTATTGATAGTCAATGAAAAAAATAGTAAGTTAAAACGAAAAATTGTCTAAAAATAGAATGTAGACATAATCGTAATCGATCACCGGAAAAAATTAAAAAAATTATATTATCTTAAACATTGTTTGAACTTGATTAAAATGAATAACGTACTTACAATTTTCAGCGCCATTTACTTTTGCCTGCTCCCTGTATGCCGTGTTTAGTAGTTGAAAGTCTACGTTGTTTCTCAAAACAGGGTCCTACACAGGTTCCTGGGCAGTTCCGGGACATCTGTATCTTGTCTCATTTCTCTTAATGCTTTTCACACTCACTACACACTTTCTTCTTTCAACCCTATACGTTTCAATTTGCGGGTTTTGTTGAACAAAATATGCCGTCTGGTCGATGGAGCACATTCCGCATCGGTATCCGAGAGCCGTCCTTTGTGCTGTTCTAAATTCTGTCCTGGTATGATTTTGTTCACTCAGATTCAAATATTCACTAATGGGCAAAATTTTATAGTGGTAAGGATCTTTTTTTTACAACTTCCTTCCTATTTCTATCTACAAAACAGAGAAAGTTGGTGAGCTATGAAATCCTTTTCTTTCCCATTACATGGAGAAAAAATCGAGTCTCGAATACATGTTTTCCGATAAAATACATACTGAAGCTTGGTTTCTTATTTATTCCCAACGATATGAACAAACCTAGAAATAGTATTATTTCCACCAGAGTTGTGAGAACCAACTTTTGAAGGAGCAATTTTTTTGTTTTGGAATTTTCAATGTAAATTTTCAAGAAACTATGCCACGTAGCGGTTTGTCTGAGTCATTATGATTGTAATTATTTCATCATCGAAAAATAACTCCAATTCCAAGGATTCTTTTTACACGTATAGGCGATATTTCTTTTCAACTAAATCACACGCAGAGGTTAGAGGCGCGTCTTCACAGCCGATCTCTTCCCAATTATTTTCTTGAAAATTCACAGAAAAATAAGATGTTATAAATCTTCGAACCTGGAGTCAAAGGAGTATCCAGTTGAAACTTACGAAGTCGTATCAGAACATTCTGCACTCTTTTATTCCCGAAAGTCAAGCACAGTCTGATCGGACCACTCACGAGAGCTAGAAGGCATGGTCAACTAAGAAGGGGTTCAGATATGGAAGGGGCCCAAGGCCGAAAAAAATAAAATCACCAAAGCAAACGTAAGCGTGAAGAAAACTCTAACCGTCAGCTCCCAACGTCATAAATAAGATACCAGATGCTGGCAGGTCTTCGAGCATCCGAGAACTATTGAGTGACAATGCCTGGACGGTCCAAGCCTTCACTATCATTGTCGCGATGAAAGAGAAAAGAAAAGATGAGACAGAAGATGAGATGATAATGAACCACAGAGGAAGGCATTCAGCGTCCCCACATTGAACACACAATCGCTAAGAAAGCACATAAATCGGAGCGTAAGTGGAAGACTATCTTCCACGAGCGCCCACCAGTCGCCGCTCCTAGAGGAAGCATCCTGGCATCAGCTGGAAAAAATATTCTAAAAAAATTCTAGCACACAAACAAAGGCAATTAAGAGGCACAGAACGAAATCAGGCAGATATGTCTCGCATATATACTCACTGAAAGTACATAAATGGAAGATTAAGAGATAGGAATACCTAATGAAACTTTCAAACTCATACAGTTTGTCTTTCACGCTTGAGGCATGGCATTTATAAGACGCAGACATTGGTTCGCGCAGGCTGAGGGAACGACGGGTATTTAAAGTCACGCTTGAGGGGTTTAATAGCAATAATAGTACTCCCTCGTTTGTACCGGCGAAAAAATACCGGTATACTGGTATATTCGTAATTTATAAAATTTGTTAATAAGTTGAAAATAAACGTTCGTATTAATCTATTATAATTATCCGGTGTTTCCAAAATTAGATTATTATACAGGACGATTACACTGAAAAAGTCATTCACAGGCATTTATACGAAAACCCATCGGAAAACTTCATCGGAGGCTCGATTATCTAATTGTGGAACGGTGATAACGATGTAGTTTTCAAAGGCAACGTTATACAAACGATTTCGGGGCATACGTTTTAATTTTTGGTGTTTTCCTAGCGAATGATATATTTGAAGTTCTCTTAGGCAAGAGTAAGACACTGTCAGCAGAACGTCTTCTTATTCAAACACCCGACGGTGTCAATCCGACACAATCTTTGGCTACTTATACAACAACCACTCACCTTTTGCTCGAGAAAGCTTTTGTCATTTTAATTTCTGCTGTATTTATGTGTGTAAAAATAATTTTACACTTGTCTCATGTAAAGACATAGTAGCTTTTACATTTATAGAATCGGAATTAGTTATGCCTAAAATACTGCGATCGAATAAAATTAGATGTGTAGGCCACATTTCTGTTTAATTTAGAAAAATATATACATTATACGGTTCAATAACTGATTCTCTTGCCTTCTGCGGCTAAAAAAATATTTTATGGCCATAATGATAAACAGTCAAGCATGTAGCCATAGTCAAAACACGTAATAATTTTGAACTGGATATTTGACTAAAATTCTCGTAAAATTACTTTGCAAGTCATATTTAATTCGAATATTTTCATTTATAATTGATATTTTAAGGTCGTTTAACATACATGCAGAAAAAATCTAAATCGTGTTATAAAATCTTCATGAATACTGTAAATTATGCCGTCATTGTTAATAGTTATGTTCTTTAAGATTAATTTCGCTTGTAATATTATCAACGCTCAATTACTTTAGTAGTTAGCTGATTGACAAAACATAAAATGGCAGCGCTGTCGAAGTACCTCCATACAAGTACTGGTATTTCTAGCATCGATAAGGTAGTACCGCTTCTAAATACTGCCAAGTACTACCTAACTCTCGGTACTACCTATGGGTATTTTTTCCTCAACCTCTGAGAGAGACCCTTTTGTTTTTCCACCTTGCTGTCGAATGTGATTTGATTCTGGGAAAGAAGAAAATGGAACAACCAACTAGTTACGTGAAGTGGAGATATAGGAGAGTAACCGGCTAAAGAAAAGCGAATATAACCCTCGAAAACCATAGTAAATATGATGTATGTTATTGCAAAGGGCCCAAAGAAGGAGAGGAAAACTTGATCCCTCATTTCATCAGTTGCGGCTTATGGGAGAATATCGCTTGAAGGGCGCAGCAATATGCATTACTGAAGTAATATAAATTTGAATTTTGTGTTGGATTGCAACAAAAAACGGTAGAAAGAAAAAGGAAACTGCAATTTACGATAGTCATACACGATTTCTGGCGTTCTCGTTATGATCTATTATGTTGTGCAGTATTGCTTACCGACGCGGAATAAGTCTCGTCATGTGTCCTAATTTTATATTTGTATAATGCAGTCTTTTGTTTACGATACACCGATGCTTTCACAAGTGCAGAATGAAGACATACTTTGTAACCCTGAAGAAATCAAGAGAAATATATCCAGGAAATACCCAAAGCAAAAGATACCGAGCGAGGGGCTGACCAACCATCGTAACACATTTTTGTAACACAAGGCTGTGGCTCTCGAAAGTTTAGCCAGAACTTTTTTGCATTTAAATAAGGCTCCAATTTTCTAAGTTAATTATAAGTAGTCAGCCATTAACACTCCCTTACTTGGCTCCAAGAGTGCCGCTCATGCATTCATAAATTCGTTTTTCAGCAAATATTCTAGTTTATACTACATCATCTATCGAAAAGTTATTATTCAGCTGTATTTAAAATATAATGATTAAGAAAAACGTTAAATGTATTTCTTCATAACTGAAGGATATAGTTTTAGGCATAAAACTATACCAAATATCAATTGAGGACGTCCATATAAATTTCGAGACTTTCGAGAGTCTCGTGGAAGTGGTATCGTCTCGTCTCGTCAAAAGGTGGTCTCGTCTCGAGTCTCGTCTCGAATTCTACCCTACGGTCTCGTCTCGAGTCTCGTCTCGAAAACGAGACGAGACTCGAGACGAGACGAGAAAGTCTCGAGTCTCGCGGCAACACTAGTAAGCACGGTACCCGTGCTACATCGTGGACTCATCTCTTTCCAACCCAGAGCTACTTCTGGGAAAAATTAAATTTCAAGACTTTATAAATGTGAAAATATTCCACTCAATCATATTTATTGT
Organism: Ischnura elegans; assembly: GCF_921293095.1. NCBI lineage: Eukaryota > Metazoa > Arthropoda > Insecta > Odonata > Coenagrionidae > Ischnura > Ischnura elegans. The sequence continues at coordinate 14,618,260 of NC_060256.1, forward strand.
GGCAGCAACATATTTTGCCATTAAACTTTACGGCACAAAAGAATACTTAAATCTTTCCTTAATAGAGCTGAAAATGTTTGAATGTGTTTGATGTTACTTAGACGCTTAGCTTAGAAGCAACATTTGGTTGAAATGGATTAAGGTGTCAACTTCTTTTTCGGTAAACACAGTTTTCCAGCTTTCCAGCAGTTAGCCTGAGGGTGATGTTTAGGGAGGGAATATTGCTCCAGATCTTAAGTAAATTTTGATTCAGGTTTTTTTATTAAGTAAGTGAAATAACAGAGTCTGAAAATTATATTAAATACAAACAAACAACATTTATGATCATGCTAAGAGCTTTCTTTTACTCACTTTTTCATCACTAATTTAAATTTGCAGAAGTTGTCGCAATGATAAATTGAAATGTGGTTGAACAAAATTCTATGAAGTAGCAGCTTCTGTGTGTTTTTAGCAAATATTTTCGATATGCAAAACAAATATATTATATCGATATTCGTAGCAACATTTACCCTTCATTCAATGCACCACAAAAAGGCAAGCGTAAAATTTTCTGCTTGATGCAAAAGATCACAAAATCATTGATATCATCATTTTGGGTATATATCCAACAAAAAATTATGGCTGGACCAATATACCTATTTATTAATGCCGTGCTCGCTGGGTATATTTACCAGGTCTCCTTCACTTGTATCGGATAGTGTTAAATTGTATATACCATCGCCAATGGTTCAGGGGTGTAAGAGCAAATTGGTCTTCTTGCGGAAAATTTATTCCATCTTAGATGTCGTGACAGCTTTGAGAGCAGTACGCTCGGCTGCCAACGCGGAACTAGATTTATTGCCCCTTCATGGAGTCTCTGCGAATCTTCCGTCGCGTCAATCCTCGTCTGTCAAAAACGTCGGAACGGATTTATTCCCTAAAACGGTTGCATAAAACTGCAGGCTGAGTGTCGTAACGCAGCGTGCCTTTTCGATAGAACAGCGCCCCCCCCAACCCCTCTCGACTCGCCGTAGCCGTATTCTGCAATCAAACCAGCGTTTGGAAAATCGAAGTGCCCGCGTATCGTAAAAATCCCCGTGTTCAGCGTGAAATGACCTTTAAAAATATAGCTCCCTCAAGGAAGGAAGGGGCTTAGAGCTTCGTCATACATGAATGGAATCCGATCAAGGCGGGAGAAGTAAAATTTATGGCCACAAGGAATTATTTTAAAGCGATCAAAATCGATCCTTTTCTTTGATATCCTTTAAGTTACAATCTTAAAAAACGCTTACTTTTGCAATTACGCTGCTTGGAGACTTCCTTACTTTACGAGTGGAACCTATGGATAACCTATTGATTATATTTCATGAAATTGAAGAATATGTTCTTCAATTTCATGAAATATAATCAATATTTTATGATATTATTGATGAATAGGTAAACTTCAAATAAGTGTTTGTGTATTGTAAATGGCTGACTTTGACCGAATGGCTGTAAAATGACACATTTCTCCTTCAACCAATATGCTTGTGAGTATGCCGCGTCCTGAAATGACGCAATTGTTACAATATTGTTGGAGACTTGAATGTTATTGGAGTTTCTCTCCTTTCGAGAAAATTGAAAATTTCTAAACTCTTATTTCCACACTGCGTTTAAGGTATTTGATACTAAGTTTTGTTGCAGCACTTTTACTATCACCTGAGCATTTAGATGTATTCTTGAAAAAAACAACCCACTCAATTTCTGCTGTTTTGCAATTTTTTATGGTGACTAAGCTAATAAAGTTTATGGCCACCTGCCAATTTTGATTAATTAAATAGTAATTGTCATTGTTTGTTTTGCCTTCTCCATCGCCAGATACGTACTCTTTCCCCAGCGACCATCTCTTCGTTTGAGCATATCGATTACCTTCCGTCGTTCATGCCTCTTTGCATTGGAGGAAAGCTTCTCGGGTTTCCAACCGGGTCAGGGTCTGCATTGTGTAGGCCGACGTTTCGAATGGAGACTTTCCCAACATCCTCAGGGCTGATGATGCCGATTTCGCTGTGTTCTGATATATATACCCTTCTTCTTCACCTAGGTGGTCTCTGATTTGTCCGGGATTTTTTCCTCCTTCCTCGTCCTATTTAATGCCAGGTTCCAAGCGCTACTTAGCTGCAGTCCTCGATCTCTATTGATGTTCTTCACCCAAACGAAACGTCGGCCGACACAATGCAGACCCTGACCCGGTTGGAAACCCGAGAAGCTTTCATCCATGCTGTTTACCGGGAAAAGCTCAGATTCCTTTTTGAATTATTTCTTATCCCCCGAAAATCCTTGCTTGGAGTCCCTCCGTCTCGTCACACGCATGACTCCATTTTGCCTCCCGCGCGCATTTGGCTCCGAATATCACTCCGAGTGCCTCCTAATCCCTTGCTTTCTCGGTTCGGGGGGACTGGGACTTTCTTCTCTATCTTCTGTGGATTGTCTCTCCCTGACATATATATTATCCTAGAGTAGGGATGGTGATTCTTTATGGCAATAGAGTGCTACTGCTATGTAAATTCAAAAGAAACATTGTGAGGTCTTGTTAGCTATGTTTCATCTTGGCTTGCCGTTCATATTGACTTTTAAGAGATGCAACTCATTGAGCGTAGCAATGAATGAACGAATGAATTTTTATTATCCTCCAAAAAGAACGTATAAGAGCAAGGAAAAAAAAACATTATGTTGTGTTCTGAAAAATACCATTTTGACAAAATATACAATATCAGTGGTACAAAAAAAATATTCCGCTTTGAAGGTATCAGAGCAATGCTTAACGAGTAGGAAACGTTTGGGCAACAGCACAATAAAATATTCTGTACTAATAACACATAAATATGTAAATGTTTTAACACAAACAGTTGCGTGAAGTGTTAATCTACCTGTTCTTAATACGGCCGTGGAAATAATTATCCTCACCTATATGCAGTCCTACGCCCGATATTATGTCCTCCACAATTAAAATTAGAACTTATTCACATTTACGCGTACATGCCATTGATTCTGGTTATTTGGGCCACAGGAAAATAGGATTGGACGCTTAATCAGGGGAAATGTAGATCAGATCCCATTTCGGTAAATGCCTTGATCTCCGGTTAATTGGAATGATCAGTTAATCAACACCTTTAAACAAACCACGGATAGGAGATAGTTCCCTACGACAAGTAATAGCCTTGTAATTTTCGACACTTAGTTTAAAATTAACTTGAACTGGATGTCAACATATAACCGTCATTCTCCAGGTGTTGAACACCGGAAAAGTGTCGAAATGTTAGTGTTGGGGTGGGATTAGTAAAATTCAGGGGATGAGGACAAAAATCTTCGTTAAATGCCAATTGTCTTTGACTTTTTCTTACTGTTTTTGAGTGTGCTTTTATCTCAAAGGAATTGTCCATGAATTACATTACACATTACCCACAATTTCTTTCCTCTCTACCTAGTATTCTTAATTGTGACCTTGCTGACCTTTTACTATCATCTACCGTTTGTGTATGTGAACTAATTGGTAATTTGCTATCGTTTTAGGGCGTCATACAGAGTGTTTGCCCTCATTGCTTACCCCTCATCATACTCCTTGTCCCCATTCCCTTAAATTTTGCTATCCCTACCACAGCTATGACATGTAAATGTTTCGTTACTTTACTGCCGTTTGATAACTTTAGAATGACGATTATCCTTTGAAACATTGGAAGGTGTAAGTTTGTCTAAAGTGTGCAACATTACAACAGTAAATGTGTCCTTGTTTCATCATCAATGAAAAGTTTCTCCAAATCAAAGCCGACTTTTGTGTTCATTTTTAGTATTTTTTGTGATATTAATTTTGATATTATCAAGATAAGAGGAATGAAAGACCTTTCACCCCTTATACAGTCTTCTAAATTGCATTTGAACGTCCATGGATATACGTAGGGATAAGTATTTGAGCCGCCTTCTTGGGGAAAAGTGCTTCGGTTCCAAAGTGTCTTAATTAACCTAGCAGAGTAACTTACCATGGCACGCACAAATGCTCATTTCAACGGTGAGGATCTTGTGGGGAAACGAACCGTTGGATTAAGGCAAGGAGGCACCTCTGGGAGTAAGAAAGTTTCAAGCGTGTGTTTCTGCGAATGAGTGCGGTTTGATGGGGCTGTGGTGATAATGGTCATTGAGAGACAGAGAAAGGGGTAAATCCTTTGATGTGGAGTTGTGCGAATAGAATTTCATCCTTACATATTAACATCTAGAGTTACCCTAGAAACTCTTGGAATTGTCAATGGGGCATGTTTGTCTCATCTGCAGTTTTAGATATAGTATATCACATTCCCGCGGTTGTTTATTAAAAAAAAACACGTACTCGCGCAAATATTTCAGGAAAAACTGAGAGAAGTTTGAATCTACTCTAGGATTCTACGGTAAATAAGTAATTAATTAGTTGTTAGTCATTTCAATATTTGACTTGTAATTTTAGTATTAAAGTCGACGACTTTCTTCCGCCGGCCTCAGTGAGAGTGGGTTGAAGCCCTCGCCTGCCAAATAGAATCGAAGGTCGAAGGTGGCGGGTTCGAGTCCCGCACTAGCAGAGCTCCATCCTCTATATGGGCTGATCGGCCATCGTTAACTGTTAGATTTCCCTGATTTTAAATGCCGAAAGGCCTTTAATGTGAAGTTTTCGGAGTGTTGAATATGCAAAAATATAAGATGGATAATGGAAGAAAAATGTATTTTGACCATCAAACATTCTTCTTTGTTGTTTTTAACGACCATGAACGGATTAATCCGGAATACTTATGATAAATGAGTGAGCTGTCCCCCGTAATTTTAATGCTAATATTATATGTACAATGTCATTAAACATGCAACTGGTTTTTCTTTCACATATTTCTAAGCCATAATGAAGAAATCAATGTCTTATACATGATGTATACAATTGACAACTCCATCCCAACTAGTAATCACATAATTTAAACACATCGTCTGCGAAAGGTGTTATCTTACCACTAAATTAAAATGCATGCATTTAATTCAAAAGCTGCCATCATTGGGCTGAGCGTTCTTATCTCAGCGTATTGAAATCAACCGGAATGCACTTCATTACCAAGCAGGGATGCCGACTTACAAAAAATATTGGGGGTCCAAACCGGGGATCTTGCCGCGGAAAATTTAATTAGTACTGAGTTTGAAGTTTTTAAAGCATTTTAGGGGAGTCCTACGATCAACATTAGAACCCTGATAACTCGAATCTCGATATCTGGGCACTCCGGGGAAAATCGACAAGCCTGAAAAATTTTTTCCTCACACCCATAACGAATTTTTGAGGGGGCTCGGGCCCCCTCAGGCCCCTTGGAGTCGGCGCCAATGGTACAAAGTAACTTACAATGGTTCATACCAATGTTCATCTCGATGGCTTGGATCTGGTTCGGGAGAGGCACCCCTGGGGAGGAAGAAAATTTTAAGCGTGCGTTTCTGCAAAGGAGTGGTTTTTGGTGGGGATGATAATGGTCATTGGAAGGCAGAGAAAGGGGTAATCCCTTCGGGAGTGGAGCGAAGAGGCAGCGGGGAAGAGAGGGCTTGAAACGGCCTTAACGAGTGGCTGTAGCTGGGACTAAGGGAAGGCATCGACTGAGTGTTCTTGCGAGTGAATGGATAGCACAATGGACGCAGCCCTCTCTCCCTTGAAACCATTATAACCACTCTCCCTCCCTTCCACGCGAATAATTCTCTCTCCCCCCAATGAGCCATCTTCCTCTGTTACTTGGCAATTTTTGGCCGTATACCACCTAACAATTGTTCCTCCTCTCCCTGGACATAGTCTACCACCTTATAGTTAATCTTGATTTGCACGATTGCTTTTTTTCCAACCCTCAGAATGATTCGATAATCCAGACAAGCAGTACGCCAAATATTGGCCAAATTCGGCAATAGAGCTCCGAGGATAACAACCAATTGCCTATGGAAACTACGTGGATAAATCCTTGGTATTTCAGGGAATTCACCGACTTTTCTAACTATATTTTTGGTATTAGGCTATCATAACGTCGTAAGTAATATATTTTATGCATTCATATTCATATAAAATTCCATTTAGTTGTCATTCATCGCTACAATTCATCATTTACTGGGACGGTGGTTTGCTTGTTTAATGCACTTGGGGTAACCGACTTGTTGCAATTTATCTTTTATAGCCTACTCATAATAATGCTTTTAATCATAGTCACGCATTTATGGTCATTGGGAACCCTTTAAGTAATAGCCGTGAGAAAATAGAGGATATTTCAGGTAAAATTTATTAATTTCTAAATCTTAACTGCTATTTGTCGTTGCCCATAGGAATCGAAATACCTCCTCGAAACCAGGAAAAATCTTCCTTGATATTTTCTGCTCTAATTTTCGCAGTGGATCGACGATACATCCTATTACGCCTATGTCATCATCACATTAATATCCTCGATGCGTCAGACATGTTGGCAAATTACGTCACTGCCTTCAGCACCACCATCGGTGATCTGAGTCTCGAATAGTTTCAACGAGAGCGAGTTTACCAGTTATTGTACTTGCCAGTACAGGTACTCTACTAGTTCTCACAATATTTATCTGACATTTGCATTTAATATACCAACCAATAATCGATCCTGAATTACGCGATCGTTCTTTTTTTCGTCCTTCGGAGTGGGTAGTTAAAGCTTAAGCGTGTTTGCCAGTATTTGCACTTGGCAGTAAAGGTACTCTGCCAGTTTTTACATTTTTTTCCGTCGCTTGTTCCTGTAGGATCGTTTTTTTCTGTGATATTTAACCTGAAAAAATTGTGTCATAGGAATACCCAATTGTTCTTGGCTTCCATGCTTTTTTGATTGTTATGAGGAGTGGAGTAATTTCTGACGCAACGAATTTAGTGTCATATACAAGATACTCCGCGATGTAAAAATTCCTTATTACCATCAATTTATTGACGCCCAAATGCACCCCAAGAAGTAGAGGTATTTGGAAACACTGTAATGCAGAGAAAATTTAATGTTCCGACAATTTTTCTTTTCGGACGATTTTAGAGGGGGTCGGTTTTATGACTTTTTACCGTATCTCGTCTTGTTTACACCCAAAATTTGTATTAATCAGCCATTCAGTCATTGGAAGAGGGTTTTATTGTATTTGGAAGTGTGGTCGCTAACCCCTCTTCCAGCCCTTCGCATCACTGACGGGGTGGAATAATATATTAGAAGAGTTTCAGGTTTTCCTAGTGGATGGTATAGCTACATTCTTCATGGGCTTCACTCCGGGTTGAAATGTTATAGCTGCCAACTTTTTGCAAAACCTAGTTTTTTGGCTATGACATATTTTGAGAAATGTTTATAGCTATCAATAATATGTAAAACCTTAGTTACCGCTAGTTACCTCGCGTGGCCAATTAATTTTTTTACGTTGTGGTTATATAATAGGCGGAATATTTGACATCAATGCCGCCTAGATGTTATTATTTGTTTCTCCTCAATGGTACATTGTTAGTCTCATTGCATCTAAGTTTTCCATCATTACATATGCTCCTACATCATGGATGTAAGTCTGGGAGAATTTTAGGAATTCGTATTCTTAATTTCCACGTATTAGCTATCTTATTATGTTTGAAATGAGTATGTTTGAAAGAGTTTATGAGTATGTTTGAAATCTGAAAATTCCAGTCATTTGCTTAAAGTAGATGCTAGTTACACTAGTAAATGCCAATGTGGTAATAAGTAAGGTGAATTTGATATTTCATTCTATGTGCTGTCCTTGCGGAGAGGAGAATGAAAGTAATTCTTATAGATTTAAGTACGGCTAAAAACCGTGACTGATTTACATTTAATACATAATCCGTGGAGCTCCAAACAACCTGATTATTCTTGAGCTGGAACAGCGTGCTGTTGCTTTATCCGTAGATTGCACAATACAGTCTACCATGGTCCATATAACAGTTTAGTCTTTAGTAACATAACACTAGCGTTGATAATTGGTATCACTTTTCTTCTTGTCGATGAGATATACAGACACGTGTGGAATATCTCAAAATATGAAGCGATAAACTTTTTCCGAAATTAAAACGTAACTTTTACTTAAAAACTCAAGTCCTCCGTTGAGATATTTCGGTTAAAGGAACATGAGTACCTACCCGAACCGAATATAGCCAAATACACCCAAATGCTGAAATTATAGCCCCCTTTTTTGGGTAGTCATAAAAGTAGGGACTTACAACTTCACAATTGCGCTTCAAGAATTGAGGAGACACAATATACAATCTGAAAAATACTTGTTTTAAATATCTCCTGAATTGTGGCCACCCAATCTTATTAATGAATACTTTCACATCTCTCTCCCATAAAAGCCCGCGTTAATTCCTTTCCGAAGCTGGATATCCCTTGACTTCGCGTTATGCCCCCGTAATCCTTCCTTTTGGCTTATCCCACCGTCTTCTTCATTTTCATGATGGGCCATTAGTCTAATGAATTTGAAGCTCCCCCGAGTTATTTTTTATTTATTTCCGTTGTATGATTCAAAGTATCATTTTAATTTGGGATAATTAAATGGAAAAGTGTATACTTACGAATACATTAAATTACAATAGGTTCGGTCTATTTATGATGAGGCGGAAATTTCTTCTGTCAGATTGAAATAACATTAGTTTCCTCATGGAGATGTGTGAAGGGTGTAAAAATCAGACGAATGGTATGAGTTCTGATAGGTGTAAACTCAATACTGCTATGTTAGTGTTAAAAATAGCCATTTCTTTGGGACGTTCATTAGAAATGATGTGCGCAGTTTACCTAAACGCCATATTTATTCCCGAACTAAATTGAAATAACAGTCTATGGGTAGAAAAGATTTCTCTAACTTGTATCTCATTCAGCTTTATAGACGCCACTCCAGTTACGAGCAAACAGATAACAATGTAGCAGGCTTAAATCCTATCAAGAAATGTCATTGCTCCTTATGCTCCTTATGCTCCTTAAAAAAATTGAATGCCAGTTTACCTCTTAATGCATATTTTTGCCTCGAAGGAAAGTCATTAAAACGAACCCAAATCCATAGGAGTTAATAATATATGTATTTGCGTGTTTGTTGGGAATCTTAATCATATATTTGAATTAATTTAGACTTAATTAACCAATATTACGCCAGTATAAAAATAGATATATTTCAACAGCATCTATAAACGACAGAAATAAATCTCTAACCAGCTCAGTAAAATTTTCAGGGAGCTTAGATTTTTTGGTGCCTGTATAATATTTTTTAATATCACTCTATTCTCAAATCTTTGGTTTTACACTGAAGGTGGATTTTCTCAATCCCATTTTATGGATTATTAGATGAGAATTATGTTGAATTTGAATTACTTTATCTAAATTTTGACATATTTATTTAAATAATAAATATTTAAATTTACTGTGTGTAAGGCGAGCGTATATTATGAGCGTGCTTTCTGGTAATTCTCTCCTTAATGATATTGATCTACTACTACGCACTACCCCGCAAGCAGCCTCATTAGGCGCACGGATGGGGAGTTAGAACACCAATAGTGTGGTTTCCTATTATTTTTTTATTGCCTTAATCGAAAGATAATTACTCTTGGAGTACGTATTGCACGCTTTTAGATTTTTAAATGACGATATTTTTTGCGATTAAATGAAAGTGAAAATTTTCAAGCGCGCGAAAACGCGACGGGTAAGTATGAATGCCGGGAAAACTCCCGGCATTCGTGTGACGTCGTTCTGGTTCCCGCTGCCGCAAGTGAGGTGACCTTAGGGCGAGGCTCTGACCGCTGATACGACGCAGGTTGCTAGCAGGTAGCAGAGTACCATGCTAGCTGGTAGCGCTTGGCTTAAATAAGGATTATTAATATCTAATCAAGCGAGGAAAGCTTTCCGACCTTAGCCAGTTTTAATAGGTGATTATTAAGAGGTGTTTCCCTGTGCTCTGTGCCTCAGGGATGCATTGGTAATCTCGGACGATGTAAAACCCCTGACAACTCGTATAGAATCTGGGTCCCTGTTACGTCACGTGGAGCGGCATTGCATGGGCGCCAATCAAATGCGGTTAAAATTGATCATTGCCATTGGTCTAAACAAGGGTTTCTAAAGCCAAATAATTTGCATATTATAAATACGCTAATGGTGGGTAACGAATCGCAATCGATGCCTTTCGTTTTCTTTGATGAGGGAAACTACCCTATTGTTAACAAATAAAAAGGAATTGCCTAAAAAATGTACCACCTACTATTTTAAAAATCTGTTATTGCTCGGGGTAAAAACGAATTCTCGTAAATATCTGTTCGGCAAAATATGTCTCTTAATTTATCGTTTCTGTTAGACCTGGATATATAACGGGGGTCTAATATTATGTTATGCGAGTCGCTCTGAAACTCTTTCGCTCTGTCTTTTCTAAATTGATGAAGCGATCCAAGCCTATAGCTCAGCCTCCAAGCTTATAGCGGCTCCCAGCCTAATTCATTTAGCATCTATGTGACGCTTTCTGTACGCTTGTAGCAGTTTTAGACGAATCGCGCAGCTTTACTTTATATTTCACTTAGTTCACGGAATAAGTTTTTACTTGCTGTATCACATATGATTCCTACATGTTTTCTTATATATGATATAGTTAAGGTTTTCATTCATGATGAAATTTCATAATTTTTTATTACATGTATCGATTAAACGTTAATTTTAAACGTTTAAGATTTTATAATGGCTGATTGAAGTTTTTCAGACTGTGCCTCTTGCAGTTGAAGTATATTCCTCATAGTTAATATTACCAGCTGCTTACATAAAAAAGTTTCCCATAAAAACTTTTAAAGACATAAATGTTATGAATGTAAAATTTCACTGCTTGATCATAGATCATGAAAGAGAAAATATATAATTACACCGTTGAGCCATTCTTTGTAAATTTGATCTTGTAATCTTGGATGTGGACTGCGATAATCGAGTTTTGCTTTGCTAAACCTTCACCGCAGCTTCAATTTAAGCTTGTGCTATCATCGCTACCACCCTCATAGTAGCAGATGAGATATTTATTTAATCTATTACACAGGGTGTGATATTAATTCCAAACGAGAGTATGAGGCTGGTTAATGTGAGCGCAGAAAGGGGAGATAGGTAGCCAATCACCAATTTCCGTTGCGTTACGAAGTAAATTAATTGCATTCTAGCATTTCACAAGCGTATGGGGACGGCAGCTCGTTGCCGTTGCTATTACATTACCCCGTTCATCATTACGCAGGGATTCCTTTTGTAACCTCTCATAGCAATAATATAATAATATCGAGATTAGATGAGATTAGCTTTGCTTTCCAGTCATGAACTGTAATATCTCTTCATGATTCACGAGTGTTGCCATTTTATCTCGCTATTCAACTCGCTCTTGGTACCGCGAAGTCGAAAACGTATTTTTAGCTAATACACAAGGTTGTTGTAATCATAGCTCGACGTATACCTTTGCGACTTTTTACCCCGACTAGCCTAGTATAAGACGGGTATTTGCACTGTACCACTGACCTGGGTAACCTTTAAAATATATGTGTCGTGCGCACGCGACATGAATTGACGGATCACTCCATGACGCTGCACATTTAAGGGATCTTGCCAGGTTGTCAGCTGATCAAAGATTAAGAATATCTCAATAAAGTTTTAAAATAAGTTTTATTGCACACCCAGGTAGTGGAATAAGGCGGGGAGTGCAAATATTCTCGAAGCAGAGAGAGAGAGCCGACTGTCTCAAAGTGGGGCTTCTTATGGATTACGGCTTACCGTGGGTTTCTTCTCAGGATGGGGAAACTAACCAGCAATAACTAACACCGAAACTTCATGAGGATGAACTATCTCAGCGATAACTAGCAATGAATCCCTATGATGATGAACTACCTTTGTCCTTCTGTGCACTTCCCTTTTATTCTACATCGGCCCAAGCTGGAAGGAGAGGGTTTCCGTTTGGCGTCCACCCCTCTAAGATTAGAACCGAAAGTAGAACAAATATGAAATAGCACATCATAACTGAAGGTAATGGAATCCCACGGGACTGCGGGGAAAAGCAAAATAGAAATAGCTTTTACTACGAATTTGGAAACGAGGTTAAGTTGTGAAAATAGGTAATGCTCTCTCTCTGTCCTTTTCCGGTAAACGGTATTCATTTATACCGTACCTTGTGCTCACAACATATGGCGCGACACCTTTTTTGGGCATGCTTTTCTTTTTGCCATCCCTTTGACCTTGACTGTGATATTACAGGGTCAACGGTTGAATTTTCGTAAATATAAGTGTTTTCTTCGTTTTTATCGTGTACGAAAACCTAAGTAATCTTCGTCAGTGCTATGCAGACTTTATTCTATCTCGAATTTATTGACATTGAAACCCCATGAGGAAAATTTTAGATTTAGGTTTGGACCCACATTGTAGAGTCAAATGGTCAAAATTGTAAAATTTTGCTTGCGCTCAGCTAAGCTTACGACCTTTTATGATTAGTATACCAATTTTCATGGATATAGCCGTATCAATGTACATTACCAAATTCCAGATCGTTGCTCAAATATTCAAAAGGGACTTGATTTCCGCGCTGGTATAGCGTGTCATCACTTGATTTCCAATGCTGTCTCAGACTATACTCCGAAGTTGTTGAGTCCAAACTCAAAGTGAGCCGCCAAGTTCCAAGATGTCCACCGTCACCTCACGTCTTTGAAATGAAACGTCTCTCATAAAAGTTCTTCCACTTGTTATATTGTACTCCCGTAATGCTAGTTTTTAATGACCGGGACACTATGAGTGTTCATAGTTTGGGTTTATCAGTTATTTTGTAATCTTTATGACTGAACATTACCACCACAGCTCCAGCTTAAGTGAGTGGAGTTGAAGTTATTTATAAAAACAAACGAACTCTAACTAAAACTTCCCCCGAAAGGCACCGCTACCTTGTGCCTTGAACTACTTCAAAACATTTATTTATTTTATTTCGAACCCTATAACAATTTTTAGGCTCACCTTTGTGTAGCCACATGAAGATATATTGATATATATTTTTAAGTTCCACAAAAATGTATTTAATTGATCTTGGTCCCAACTCAAACAAAAACAGTCATTTCCAAAGCCTTGATCAACAAGACCCTAAAAATGGCAGTTTATGTTGGAACCTAAGTGGGTGAAATAAATTTCTAAGGTATATTACTAAGTGACTATATTTCTATATATATCCTCATATCGAATTGCTTCATTCAGATTTATCTGGCAATTTTTCTCATTTGTTAAGACATGGACACAAATACACTAGCAAGACCTAAAATGCTGGATGCTTAATTGGCCCTTTTTTCTTTGGCCACAAAATATTCGTATATAATTGTAAGTGATAAAAATCTAGAGAGGATGGAGAATAATAGCACTTTATTGCGTAGAAAATGGGGGAACTATGTTAGTGTGAAAAGATAAGCTGTGAGGATTGAGTTGAGAGCTGCGTTATAACAAAGGTTGATGGCTTTTGGTGATGCTATCACCGATGAACACACTAGCAGTATACGGGGAAAAAATATATAATTCATTGACTGATTCGATCGGCAATTTGGTAACCATTATCGTTTTCCTTTGGACTAATGGATGAAAGTATAATATTTTCAATGCTTCCCGAATGAAAGGGAAAGGTTTGAGAATTCCATACGTAAAAAGGGAAGAGACTCTTGGAGAATTTCTTCCTCAACTGCGCCTCTAATGCCCACCGCAGTCATCTCGGCATATTTCACTTTTCAGTAGAAGCGAGAGCAAGGCACTGAGACGGCAGGGCTTATCGGCGAGCCAATGTGAATTTATGTGTATTCATTCGCCGGGGAACTTCTCGTGGGTGGGGGTTCGTTGGTCTGGGTTTTGGAAAGCAAAAGGAAAGCCGGAAAAAGAGGAGCGATCCTAGATGAAAAGAGTTTTCTTTTGAGGAACTCCTGGATTCTGCGGTTGGTTTTCCTTCGGATCTGAGATGCTTTAAGCTCTCTCGTTCTCTTTCACAAGTGGTAAACACAAATAATAAAGAACTTAATGGCATGGGAGGGCATTGAAGTCAAGTCAACAAGCAAGTTAAGGAAGTAGTTGAAACATGTTGGTTGGTATATGTGCGTGCGTGTGTATGCGGAAGGCAGTCGAAGTAGAGGGGCAAGAAATTATTCGAGAAAAAGTGTGATGATAAGTAGTGGAATTTATTGAGGGAGGATTTTCAGGGCAGTATCGGAATATGAACTCCCAATATACCTCTTATTCATTTCCCAGTTTCACTTTTAAGTCCTCTAAGGTTTGTTTTTCCTTCAGTGTTGCCGTTAAAATCACTGTGTACAATTTATAATTGCATCCAATAACTTATTTTTAGTGAGTCGAAACATTTAGAAAAACCTAATATTTTTTAAAGTGTGAAACAAAACTCTAAAGTCCGTGCGATCCCTTCGCTTCTTGCCCCTAACATTTCAAGTTCTAAAATGGATGGAGACTTGTTACTCTGAAAATGCGAAGTGTTGAATGCAATGGGTACCAAGAAAACATTTCATAATACTTTCAGTCATCTTAAACGCTGTTTTAACCATGCGATTATCTGGTTATTACTCTGCAGCATTGTATATTCAGTTTCTTTTTGTATTTTTGGCTTTGAAACGAGGTCCATTGCTTTAATATAATCGATATCCGATACACAAATTGATATAAACCATTTGGAGATACATTAATTTGTTGCTCTGGAGGCTGGTTGAGAGGTGTAATTTTTTGAATCTTACTCCCGGTAAGTATAATCAGACATTTTAATATTTCTTTAAATATCAGTACTCCTTAAAATCGTTTTTATTATTCATTGTGAATAATATTGAACCTACGCTTAATAACCTAGCGTCTAACGTAATTAAAAAAAAATATCATGGCAGTGGTGATAAAGCTAATAGTTCTCGTAATGGATGTACAAAAAAAATAATGCTCTAAAGGCTTTTGAAAAAAATCTTCAATATTGGCTGCCAATTGCAGGGTAATCACTTCTATATAATTCTACAGCTTTTCTTTTGAATATCTTTATTCACTACTAATCTTTGCTTTTGTAATTAATGCCATTTACTGTCTTTACTAATCAGTAGTTATACTACATTCTGCCCACTAACCTTTTTATAGCGATGTATTTCTTCTCTTTCACATCCTTTATAACCTATCCTATGTAACTCGTTCTGGGCCATCCCTTGCCCTTCTTCTCTTCCAACTGTACTTCTGCGATTGCCTTCATAAGGCCATCATGCCTCAAAATATGGCCAACTAAGTTGTCCCATCTTCTGCTTAAGTTTTTCAGGAGGCTTCCCTTTTCTCCTATCTTGGCACTCCCTCGTTACTTACACGGTCAATCCATTTTATCCTCATTATTCTTTGGTAGCACCATATTTCGAATGCTTCCACTCTATGTCAAAGATCGCTTTAGAAATAGAGCAAATAAGCGGAATTCGCGGGAAGCACCTTTTTTATTTTGGATCATGTCGATTGATTGCCGTATAGAAGAGGTTTTTCGTGTAACCTGTGTTACATATGATTGTTTGGGCTGATGCGTTGTTAGAGTGCTTACCAAATCATTTATTTAGGCACGCGGAGGTAGGGAGAAATAATAGGAAGAAATGGGGTGCAGTCAAAAATACAAATGGGGTAGTCACTTTCAGATACTGAACTAAAGACAGAATGCGATAAAACAATGAGTGAAATAATGAAATAATTTATTAGAAAATGCCACAACTCAGACAGTGGTAAATCGCAACCAACTGTAAAGAACTTTGGCGATGAACTACAAAGTTTACGAAACGAAGAAGAAAGGATTGGAATTTCGCTTCCCTCTACTTCCAATTGGGTATAGCCGGAGAGTTTAATCAGCTCTAATGAAGGCTATGAACGGAAATTTGTATTCGTGATGATGTGATATATCAATTCTATATTCTTGTTCTTTCTCGCAATCTTAAGAAGTGAATTGCTAGTAATAAGAGGAATAAAGGGATCGCTATGTACACAGCGCCGCGCTGCGCGTCTTTATGAAGCCGTTTGAATAGTGTAAATAAAGTTTAAACGTAACGAACAGGGGACTGCTTTATACCTCCTCTCTTTGCCACCGGTATTCCTTTCACGGTCCTGCACGGTGAAATTAACGAAGAGGACGCGACACGCTTCCCTCGTCTCCTACTGCACCTAAGAATAACGTGCAATAAGAAGGGAGAATGATTTTCTCAGGAATAGATAATGGCGTAACAAAATGTTTTCGTGGTACGAGGGCTGTTTTTTTCAGCCTCAGACAGGTCAAAAACAGAAGGCGAAGTGATTGATTAAAAATTATTTCATCGCTAAATAATGAGCACATTTATGGTGTCCTTTCGACATAAGCTCCTCGGCGATTGAGGAATTGGTCCTGCCTGCGGACAAGCTTTACTATCTTCAGAAGATGTAGCCGCCAATGACATTCGATAAAATTTTGCCTTTGTCTTGAAGCTCATCGCCCGTTAGAAAACGCTTTCCTCCTAGCCACATCTTCGTATCAGCCTGAAGATGGAAGTCACACGGCACTAGGTCGACATTGCACGGAGGGTGATCGATGATGTCCCATTGAAATTCTCAAGGAACAGTTGGACTGCATCGGCGCTGAGATGACGGGCTTTGCCTCGGATCAGAGCACTGCCAGAAGTCAGCATGTCTCTTCTTTTGTTTTGAATGGGAATTGGCGTAATGTTTCACACTAAGCAGCTGCATTAACGTGAAAATTCTCTTTTATCGGCATAGAGGTCAAGACAGGACAATGCTGAAGTTATTCGGCGAGTTTTCTGGTTATCTCTCCGTGCGCACTTAGCGGGAGAATCATTTAAGGCAGTGTAGTTAATGAGATTGCCATTAACCTTAAACTAACAACTTATAGCCAGAAATGACTTGAGCGGGCTGAGCGGACGACGCGTAGTTATCCGCGCAGTACCCGCAAGTCGTTTGTATGGTGTTTTTGCTGAGCTTTCGGAGGTTAAAAAAAACGGCCTTCGTACTTTTTTCCCCAAAGTGCATTTATTAGAATTACTTTTATTAACTGTTAGAAGCATTGGTAGTCAATTTTTTCTCAATGTCAGCCTACCGTTGAGGTATGTTTTTGACTTCCCCAGTGTTTTATCTCGGAAAAAAACGAATCCCTGATCTAATCCAAGAAATGTTTCTGCTGAGAAAGATGGGAAAATGACTTTTCTACCTGAACGACCTGGCTATGGATTATCCAGTGGCAAGAATGTTACTGATCATAATGTGCGTTGAGGTTCGAATCCCAGTGATAAAAGGAAATTTTCAAACTGATTGCCCTATCTTTACTTGACTATTGTAAGGGAAAACTTCAGATGTAGCCCATTGTCCGTCGGATGGGATGTTAAGCCGCGGTCCCAAGGCGCCTTTCGTTAGGATCGGCCCTTCATTCTTAGCCCTTGGAAGCGGTAATGACTAAATTCGCTTTATATCAACCTGCCGGAAATGGTCTCTTCGGGAGAAGAAAGAAGCTGGTTGCGAGGGCAGAACGAATGGTCTAGTCGGCAGAGAAGAATGCTTAAGATGAGAGCGGGAGTCAAACATTGAAGGGATAGTTGGGTAGAGAGGAGAAGGGAAAAAAGTAGTTTGTGTTGACGGCGGTGTTGGCAAGTGAGGGTGGTAAGAGGCTTGTGGAGAAAAAAAGGGAACACGGCTGGAGGGCCTGGAGTCGTCGATCATCTTTCAACTCACGCAAAGATGATGGATGTGCCTTATCCCACGCCCTCCTGACTTGCTTTGCAACCCCGCCTGGGCCCCGCTGCTCTCATCCGGGGCCGTTGTCCACTTTGCCGCCCTATGCAGTCTCCAAACACTTCACCTTTACTTGCTTTCGTCCTCGCTGGGTATCACTGTAGTTATAGTAAACAGTAGCTTACGAAAAGCACTGGATGCGCAAACTCATAATTTCTCCGCTAGAGATTTCCTAAATCCATTATAAATATCGATTGTAAGATGTCAATTTGTTTTATTAAAATCAATTTTCTGCATCATTTCGGATTTATATTATACAGGGGTACAGATAAATAATCGTATATGACATTCTTTATATGTAGCCCTGAAGATGGAATTAATTTATAATAATAATTTCTACATAACTTACAGGCACCCAAATTTTAAGCAATTTAATATAATATATTTACAGACAAGTTGACTAAACATATTTAAAACACCCTTGCCCTGGATATCCTGGGGGCAGAGACGTAGCGAAGGGGAGGTTCGTGGGGTCGGGACCCTGCACCCTCCGAAGACGTCCTTCATAAAAGAAAACAAAATATTGACAAATCATGAAATTACATACGATTTCTTTTATAAATGAAGTTTTTTCGATTATATTTTTTAAAATTAGTTTAAAACTCTGCTTATAATCCTGTTTTTCCTAATTTCCCCCCCTAGTTTGAGACTCAATTCCTGGCTACCCCACTGCGTGGCGGGGCTCAAACCGTTGATCTTCTGTTTGTCGGGCGAGACTTATCCCGCTGCCATCGAGGCTGGCCAAACAGGCCAATGCGGAATTGAATTCCGAAACTTCGGCAAAGAAAGAGTTAAAATGCCCAAAGTGATGGTCTAAACTCGATGTTTTGAATGGATGTAAGTATAAATAAAGAGGTGTAGAGGAAAGATCGTGGATTTTTCTCACCAACTCATAACAACTACGTGCATAGTGAAATAAATCATTAATAACTTTGTGGTATTCCATTGTTACTTTCCTTGGATATTTCAAATCATTATTTTTACCTGAATATAATGATTATTCATCGAAACCCGGGTCGCGTTATGTAAAAAATGTGTGGTATATGTTATAGAGAAATATCCATCAAAACTGCGAGCATGCGTTACTACGGCTAAATGTAGGTCCTGAAAAATGAAAAGTTAAATGTCTTTTCCTTAATGTTCTTAAATGCCGACGGACATTTCGCTGCGGTTTAAGTATCCTACCACGAAGCACTCGAGCAAAGATCGGTCAATCTCTGAAAAAACCTCCGTAACCTCCGGGATTAGAACCCGAATTTCTCGACCGAGAAGCCAATGCTCGAGTCACCTTACACATCCATATCCCCATTTTGTCTCGCTTTCTATGTTTTTCACGAGTGAAAGTGGGTTCTAGTTGCGCGGTTCTCTTGATATAAATTTGAATATTTCCATCTTACGACTCCACTTTTACACTGTCTCGCTCCCCATTCAAACCCTTTATCCCAGTCTCCCTTTCACTGGAAAATATATTATTCTCATCCCCGGATACCCTTTTTTTCCATCCCTCCAAGGCATTCTCTTCCTCTCTCACAACCCCCGACAACCCCCTCACTCCCTTCTACGCGTTATGACGTGTGGATTAGCTAATGGAGGCTCCGAATTAATCTTTCTCGTTGTATTTCTTCCTCGGGATATTCCCATCCCCAACTCTCATCCCTTCGGCCTTCTTCCCACAATCGCCGTGTTTGTCCGGAAGGGCGTTAGTTTACGCTCGTGGATAGACTCAGGGCGCCGATTTTTCCCATTCCAACAGACTTTTCTCAACAGACTTTTCTCAAGGCAAAAACATCGCTTTTTATTTTTAGTTGATTCTAATGGTCGTATTTGATTTCTTTTGATGGACACTGTAAAACGTTTGATGTAATTTAATGTAAATATCTTGAGATAGCACGGTGATCCTTTTCTTATAGTCCCAAATAAACACAAAATTTCGACGAAAAGCAGTCCTACAATTTGTATCGTATCGACGATAAATATTGATAGATATAACGAAGAAATTAGGTTATATGAAATGTAAATTGAAGGTGGCACTAAATAAATTATATCTTATACGTAATTAACTTGCAAAAAATTCACTTTCCAACGTCTGTCGAGCACGGTATTCCCCGTGGACAGCTGAAAGCTCCGAACTGTGCCACACGTTCGAAAAATCGATCTTAATTTCGGCATCGCGGGTGTTCGCTTTCTCCTTTTGGTATCACTCTCTATAGGTTTTGTTGCATATGTGGTGTAAATATCTCGAGGTAACTCGGTGATCCTTTTTTTATAATCCTACATGGACATAAAAGTGGAGCCTGAGGAAAAGAGGAGCCTAGTAATTTAAACATTTTTAAAGGAACTCTACCAAGCATGCATAACCTCAAGGATGCGGAAACAGTTAACTACCAAATCGACGTATTGAACATTCTGGGGAGGATACAGCAGTTGCGAGCAGTTTCTTCTCCTCTAGCAGGATCAATTCATTCTCCGACATCACTTAATTCTACGCCGTCAAACCAGTCAACTTATTCTGTGAGAGAAGTGGGAAGAGTGTTTTGGGATTTGGGATGCAGCGAAAGGTTTCAACTTTATCAATATTTTATGTATTTTGTAAAAATTCTTTGTATTTTCTTTCTACCTGTTTGATTTTTTAATTATTTGAAAGTACTGGAAAGAATTTCTGATAGATAATGTTTTGAGAAGTAAACAATAAAAAATTCTAAAATCGGACTGAATGAAAAAATCACTATGATGCACTCCCCAGCTCCCATAAAAGTGTTAAGATCCATTACATTATCTTTCTTTAGTAATGAAATCTTATGTTTCCTTTGTCTAAAAACAATTTCATGAAAAATAATGCTTAAATAAATAATTTTAAGAAGAAATTAAATAATAATAACCTATCAAATGAGTTACTCATTGGCTAGTTACAGATTTCATATTTGTATCGAGGTTCCCTAAACTAAATTTTGTATATAAGCAGCATAGATAAAATTTGTATCAGCAGTATAGATAAACAGTTAAAATAATAATCTATATTATTATTTTAAAATTCGCTCCTATTCATGATAACGACTCAAGAACTATTGACTCTGTATTTAACGGCGCGCCGCGCCGTGAACGGCGACCGGCGGAAAATCGTCTCGTCTGAAAGCTGCCTGAATTTCACGGCGCGGTGCCGTGGACGGCGGCCGGCGAAAAGCCGTTGCGTCTGAAAGGGGCCTTAGGGCTGCACTGGCGGGATTAATTCAAAATTACTCCCGGTAGGACTACCTATACGTGATAGGTCGAAGGGTAGGAGTAAGACGAAAAGTATTCTGCATGATGGTGTCAGTTAAAAAACACAGTTGAAATGATAGTCTGATTCAAGTTTTTTCTTTCATATACACCAAGCCCGTTGTATAACCCGTTGGTCGCGTAGCGTCAACCAGACGCCAAGCCATTTCCTTTTCTTTACCCACCTCGTGTTTTCAGAGTTAGGAAAATGTCCTTCCTTTTATCTTATTATTTTATGCTTCTTAATTAGTCACCAACATGATTTTATGCTTCGCCACATTTCTGGAATTAATACGAATATTTTTTTGCTTTTGGCGTCTGGTAGACGTCACGTGGCCACTTGAGGTACAATGCGTTATATCCTAATTCCTTCGCGATATTCATTGCAAGGTTTTTTAAATGGGTTTAATAATTTAACAAAAAACATTATTAACAACCTTTTAAAGAATTGAATTTGGGGTACGCAACTTTTTTGTGAGATATTTATGATTGTAATCAATAAGTATATCAGTTTTAAAGTATACCGGGACTAGCCACGGTGATAACTTTTACGGGAGTCACCCGCAATGCACAATCGTGTATTGTATCCCGGTCAAGGCGAATCATTTTTTCTCTGTGGATCTTTCGCACAATAAGTTTATCACATGAATAAAAATATCATTGCTGTAAAAAAACGTGTATTAAGTATTTTGTTAATATTAATATCTCCATCATTATTATGCATATATTTGATGCCTATGCATGAAATTGACTATAGTATGAATGCTTTTTTGTAGTTAAAATAGTTATTTCTACTGGCATGTGCGTATTTTATTTAACCATTCCAAAATGGCGTCTGTGAGACGCCGCGCGACAAATTGCGTTCCAAAATATGACGCGACAGACGGAGGCATAAAGGAGATATTACCACTTCCAATTTTTTACTCGAAGGAAAGCGCTGTATTGAAAAATAAAAATAAATGAGAAAAATTAAAGGGAAAGCTACGGTGTCGAAAAACGAATAAAAAGTTTACATTCGAGAAAAAAAAATTGTTTGAATTTCGTAAATAATCCACTGTAAATCTTCTTTAATTCAATCCGTTAAATGAGCCTTTTCATGTTTTTGTATCTTCCTTTTAACGGGAGATATGACGTCTAATATGAGGAGCATTCGTAAAATATCAGTTTTACAAGATTACAAATGTATTACACACCTTGGATTGTTTAACGAAAATACTTCGGGACTTAAAGCTTCGGGACTCTTGGTCGAATTTTGGTAGAATGACCCATGTATGTTGACGAGCAACATAGGCGAGATTATTAGCCCGGTTAACTGCCCAGAAGAAAAGAAGAAACGTAGGCAAATCTTACAATTAAAATCCCAACAAAAAAATGTTTCTTCTTTACCCATGACCACTGCCTGCATGAGCAAGGTAAGCTATTGAGTGAAGAGTTTGGATGCTGACTGCTGATGGGTCCCAGGTTGAAACCCCGGGTGGAGCCTTTTGGACACCCCCAAAAAATATCCTCGGAATATGAGGTGGCCCAGAGTAACTGGTCTCCCAACCATTAATGTGTTTTAGGCTAGGGTGAGCTCTACTCTTACCTATTCAGTTGGCCTCTCCGGTGAATCACTGATCCGTGACCGTTCGTGAAACTTTAAATGCTATGACCCTTCGCGTGAAGATTTCTCAGGATGAACACTGGGTCAGGAACTGCATTACTGACGAAGTTTCGATGTCCGACTCGGCCATCGTCCCTTATTCCGTTGTTTGTGGCCTTAAAATTGTTGCCACTAAGGCATTTTTATTTATTCAAAGTCCCAAAGCTGTTTTATGCCAGAAGTGGCAATAGACCAGGTGGATGTGATAAATATAATTTAAGAATTGAGTCATGTGTGGTAACAAGCAGATCAAGATTATATAAACGTTGTTTCCTTTATATGGGGCCAAAGTTATTTCATTTACTGTCCGCTAAAATTAAAAAAAAAAAAAATTACCACATAAAATAAGACTTGCCAAAGACTGGCTCTTCTCACAAGAAATAATTGAACATTTACTTTGATGTTCATCTTTAAAACACCTACGTATAATTTACTGCATTATTATATTCTTTTATTGGCATACATTTTTGTTACTTGATGGTGGCTCAATTATGGTCCTATTATCTCGGAGACCACTTAAAGCTTCTTCTCTTTGTTATCTTGTATTCAGCTGTAAAATCAAAATGTAGAAGTGAATAAATTATTATTATTAATTTTTTATTTAGGGATAAGAGTAAACAGCTGAACTCAAGTTAAAAAAACAGAAAACAGACATTTTAGGAAAATCCCTCCTACAAAGAGGAATAAAGGAGTGGAATGGCCTACCTGAAGTTATTTTTAAGATCTTCCCTGCAAATGCGAAATTTTTTAGGAAGAATTTTGCATCACTTATTGATTAATTACATAGTGGTTTAAAAGGGAGGGTGTGAAATTGGGTCAATGTTCATTTTTTAGTAGTATTATATTAGAATTTATGTATTTAATGGATTGTTTGAAATTGTTTTATTGGGACAATGTTAAATTCTTAGTTGTATGAGATTAGAATTAGTGTATTATTTTCACCAAGGATAGCTATTCTGTTTCTAAACTTTGTATTAGATAGATAGAAACTTGGTATGTACACATTGGTTATTCATGTACATCTAATACTGCCACCAGGCAATAGTCTACTTGCAGCAATGTATAATAATAATGATCATCCACCAGAAATTAGCTCTAAAGTATAAACTCATAGAAAATGGAGTTCCTTATTATAAGGACACACCTAAAACCATCCTTGAAAACGACCACTGTAAGATTAATTATGACCGTTCAATTTTTACCGATAAAACAGTCCATAGCAGTAGACCTGATCTAGTATTTCAAGATAAAACTCACACTGAAACGTACCTGATAGACATTGCCGTACCTAATTCGTATAATATCACTACAACCTACACCAACAAAATGGAAAAGTATGAAGAACTTAAAAATGAAATTATGAGATAGTGGAAATCATATAAAGTACACATAATACCTATCATTATCTCTGCCACAGAAGTAGTGCCTCATTCAATACATCAAGGTTTTCACACTATTGGACTGCCGAAAAACTTGTTTATTACAATACAAAAAGCAGCAATTTTAAATACTTGCCGGATTGTCAGAAAATATTTCAGCACAGAGTAAAAAGACTACTACTTGACTTGACTACTTGACTAAAGAGTACTTGGTGATACCTATACTTCGCCTAAAACCAGCAAAAATGCTGTGAAAATATATTAAAAAATAATAATAATAATAATGACGAGCAGCCCTGAGAACAATGGCCGAGTTGGATACCCAAACGTTTCGCCGGGAAAGCACCAATTCTTTCTTCTATGACCCCTCGATAAGCAGTCATCTTCTACTAGGCTACCACGCTTTCCTTGTGCTGTCAGTATATTCCCCCACTGCTCATAACTTTCTCCGTTCCTTTACGCACAACCCTAGTACTATTTTCCACGTAAACTTGGCTTGCCTCTGAGCTATATGTGATAACCCCAGGAACGCATTAACAAGTCCGAGCGCCTGTTTCTCACTCTATACGCCTGACTACGCTGCCGCCTACCACAGGCCTCCTCCGCACGCGTGCGGTTAATGTATCTCATTGCTCAGCGGACACGACCGTGCGGTCACGCATTGCGACTCAAATGCCACGGTTATTGCGGATTCTCGTCAGGGCTCGAAAATGAAACGGCTTCAAGGTGGAGCCCGTGTGAGCTATTGTTGCAGTCGCATAGCCACTGACAGTGTGGAAACGAAAGCTATTGAGAAAGTCAGAGAAAGGAAGGAAAATACGAGGATGAATTTGAAAAAATGGAGAAAATGCGGACTAAACAGAAGTTAAATACACTAAGCTTTAGGTAGAGTGTCTTATTTCTATTTTTTAATCGTGTATGCATGTGTTATTTGTTTATCATGAAATACCTTACATCGGAGTGCAAAGATTCAATTTTATCATACTGTTTAATTTTTTTGAGAAGTATGAGACGAAACAATATGAAGTGCTATACTTGGTGGGTGAGACGTATGAAAGGATGTTGGTAGGAAATACGGAATCTAGATGAAGAGAATAGCAAGCGGGAAGGGAACGCTGAATGACACGGCGTTATTTTTATAATTATAAATACATTAGTTACAAGTGGACAATCTTCATTCCCGTCTATTTCCTTAGCTTACCTTAAAAATATTTTTTTTATGAGCTCGAAGAGTCTAAAATCGTACCGGTCATGCACTGTCCTTTGTAAGTCGGAAAAGTTTTTTTTGGCCATTTGTGAAGAATGTAAGAGGTAAAAATGTTTACATAGCCAGAAAGGGGGGGATGAGAATAGGCCTTAATGGCATTTAACAATAGAATCACAGAGGATAGGCCATATGCGGTAGAGCATGTGCTATAATGGGTCCAGCATATAATACTTGCCAATTCAGGAAAGGAACCATAATATGGCGGATATGAGGGCACGTTCCCCCCCTCCAGACGCTTAAAAATTAGACGAGATTGTTAATACGATTATCATTACATTCGTTTTATTTTTTGTATTACGGATACTCAATAATTTAATTTAATATGAATTAATTTCATACCAAAATAAAGAGAATATTTCATGCAAAAATTGTATTTTGTTTTCAATCTCAAATGTGAGAAGGCCTGTCACACCCTTGTGCCCCCAGGAAAAATCCTGTATCCGCCCCTGAAAGGGACTCAGAAAGAAACCTGTCGATTCGCTTATAAACTCAAAACGGTTAACGGGGGAGATTAAGAAGGCTCATTTGGAATTAGGTAATATGATGTTACAATATACCCATTCCTGATCCTTGGGCATTTTCTAGCATATTGTCTATTTATATTTAATAACTGAAGGAGTCATCACGGTTTCGACGGAAACTCTTGGATTAATGTGCAGAAAAGTTTCTCGGGTTTTCCACCGGTTGATGTTTTCCATGAATCCCGAGGTTTCGAGCAGCGACTTGCTGTTCATCCTCAGGGGATCTTCCGAATTCGGTTAAACAGCAAGTCGCTGCTCTAATTCGGAAGTTCCCCTGAGCATGAACAGCAAGTCGCTGCTCGAAACCTCGGGATTCATGGAAAACATCAACCGGTGGATAACCCGAGAAACTTTTTTGCAACTGATACGCCAGGAAAACCTAAGATCATACATCTTTGATTTACGATAAAAGAAAGAAATACCTATCGTTATTTGATCATGTTATATTTATTGAAAGAGTGTGACACTCCTAGTTCTTTTGTATCATTTATTGACAAATCGTGCAGCATTTCTTAATATCTTACTTAGTTCACGGGTAGGTTCTTTTGGCGCCGGAGCCTAAATGCAAGCGGCTTATTCGAGGTACAGCCTTGCAGGTGCACTGCAACTCTTCTCTTCCACTATTTCGTCCTAGGGCCTTCCCTCCACACGCTTGACTAGTTATTTATATTGGGGGCACGGCCACAATATTTTACATGTGTTTTCCTTGATAGGCTTAAAGTTATCTAAACTTCGAGATAATTTACTTCATTTGACACCTTCACATAATACTGTAATCTCTGCCCACTTTCGTATCCATTATGTCTGTTTTTAGATGGCTATAACGAGCTCAATTCGGCTGCATTCATTACGATTCCATTAAGGCTACTGGTGTTGAACAGTCAGCACAACTAGGAATTGAGAAAATATTGAATGATTTATCATGTTTAATATTAGGTCGTTTCAAAAAATTTCGCATTATTATTCCAATGTGATTCAAAACATTTTGAAACAACTCTTGCTAGTCTGTTTTTTTGTTTTTCATCCAAGCCTCTGCCTCTTAGGTTCGACTTCATTTGAAAGTCTCACAAAATAAGTGCTCAAAAATTCGCTCTTTATATTGACGACCTATAGTTACTCAAGACTTGATTAGGTACCTCTTTCTTTAAATAAACGAAATTATGCGGAGAAAATTTGAAGAAATGAAAGTATTAATATTAGCGTATAAATATTGAGCCAAATTGCCAATCTGCAACGTAAAATCTGCCTTCAAATCCAATGTAGGCTTGAATGATCTTAAAATCATCGATTTAAAACATTTTCAAGTTAAAATAACAATGGTTCCTGGTCCCAAGTAAATGCATTCCTCTCCTTTAAAAAGGCCATCTGCTGCAATCATCAGTGTTGTCTATGTCTATAAAATACCCTGTGAGCGTTTGGCAATTCAATCTTTATATTATGGAATATCAATGGGGGAAAAATATCAAATGGAACGAGGTCTCAAAATAGTAGTCAAATCTTAGACCAATGACCGTTCTTACGAGAGTGCATCAATCATCAAAAACGGATCCCGGGCATAAAGAACTTTATAACTTGGGGAAGCAATCACCTTGATACGTCTGCGTAGAAATAGATGGATAGATAGAGAGCTTCCGTGAAAAAAGGAGAAAATCGTATTTTCAAAAGACCCTCCAACAAAGTTTCTGCTCCTAGGTCTGCCTTTGATCGTCCTCATGGGGGTTCGATCCAAGAGTGAACATAATGGCATCTGCCGGAGCATTCCCCACCGTTGCAAACTGGAAGAGATGGAGAATTTATTCCCCCGCTTCCACATGCGTGTGATGTCCGACACTTACAGATCGTACCCCGAGCAAATCTTCTCTCCGAAGAGTGCTCTGTCCGGAAGGTGAATGGTATAGGAAAAGAGATTTTCCCCGAAAAACTTAACCAGAAGGCAGTAAGATCTTAGGCCTCCTCAGCATTTCACACGGATCCAAATGGCTCCATTGTGACTTCTTGAAATAAATTGCACGGTAAATTTCAAAATCAAGTTGTCAAATAAAAAGAGTGTCTTGATTGGCATACGCATAATCTACTGGAACATTATCTGTAGTCAGCAACCTTAATATTGGTTTAATGCATCTCTCCATTCAGTTTTACTAATTGATTTCCATATAGACTTGCGATTATTCTCATTTTACATCCAACATCGTATTTCCTCATCAGACATTTATGTAAAATGTGGTTGAAATTATATACCTTGTCTCCTCATTAAGGTTTTCAGAATAATATTATTTTCTTCTGCTCTTTCTAGACTCTTTCTTTTCTCCACATTACTAAGACGTCAATTTTATAAACCTCAAAACGTACCATTCTTTCAATCGATTTTTCAATGAAATTTTCCATTCAAAATAGTATATCGATGGCTAAGTTCTTACAACACGTATCTCAAATTAGGCCGGTTTGGGAGAGATATCTTTAACAAGGTGTAACGACATTAAAAAATAAAATACAAGCAAAAAAACTCTTTGTTTGAAAGTGATGCTTTTTTCCAGTTTTATGAACTTTTGGTTTTTTATTTCAGTGCACAAGTAAATAAATTAATCTTTTTTTTAGCTCTCCTTAAAAGTTGCTATTTTTGAGATAGGTGTTGTTAGTACTTAGCCATCGATATGGATGTCGGCCATCTTTGGAGTATCCGAACGTATTCAGTCCGGCTTCAACTCCTCCAGTGCGCGGTGCATGGCAACCAGCATTCCATTGTTGTGAATTAAGTTTATGAGGTAGCGTGCGCTTCATTAATTTCGTAAACCCGCTACCTGTGGGAAGAATCGCTCTACACTACACAGTCGACTAAACATGAATGCTCCTGCCATAATGTTTCAAATAGACTGCAAAATTTTTATGCCGACGGTTAAAAGGGTTCAATTTCAACTTCTTTCATTATCTCTTGCATGACATTAATTCATCCTTACCGCCCGCAAAACTTCTTCCCTTCCCCTTTTTGCTTTTCCTTCCATCCTTGTGAGTCGACAACTTCCCTCCCGAAATTCATCCCTTACCATTTCAGCTTGAATTCCCCCTCTTTTGGAGAACTTCCTCATTACCCCAATCCACCCCCCTTTTCTCTTCCTTGCCTCGTAGCTCCTTGAGATAGCATCTCCATGCGACGTAGCTCATAAGGGCTTGAAGAGAGAGTTGTGGGTAAAATATAAGGAGGGCACTGAAGGAAAAAGTTTTACTCCTAAAGGTCTTCTTCCTCTTTATCTCTTCCACCCCCGTTTTATTTCCCAATGTTAATCCATGAGTGAAGCAGAGGGTTTTAAAATTTTTCCCAAAGTCCCGCGTTTTATTTTTCCTCGGGTGTTATTATAATTATTTCCTTTTTTATTCCATCCCTACCATCCCACTTACTAACTGGGGCCTTGGAGTAGTATAATCCATCTTGTGCATTGTTCACTTCTTTTTTTTATTCTGGCGGGAAAAGAATGACTAGTGGGTTGCAGAGGGCAGACATATATTTTTTCCGCAAGAAGAGGAAGATTAAGTCGGTGTGATGAGTCATATCCAAGTGATTTTTATCATTGTGGCTCATTGTTTTCAGACTCCAATAAGTAGCTTCTTGTTTTTCATTTAATTTTCGTTATCCTCTTGTGGAAAAGTTATTGCATACCTATTAATAAAAGCCGAATATTCTTGCGGGATAAAATAAAAAATGTCAATATTGAAATATCAAGGAGCACTTTTCCGCAAAAATATTAATCTAACCCTGATTTCATGGTAATAACATTATGTTCCGAGTATGTTGTTCTATTGAACCTGTTAATGATCATGTTACGCTGTAAAGAAGGTCGGATAAAAATTATAACGTGAAATATTGACTATTTTTGTAATTGTACACTCTTTTTTTCGATAAAAGTTATTAAACAGTCATGGTACTCAAAATTTGTGAGACTGGATTGATAACTCATATCAAATCGATCAGGTATGTATATTTCACTTTTTTTAAATGCGATAGATGGATAACGTAAAAAATTAGAATCGTTGATATGACCTATTATATGAATCTAGTGGCGGAAAAATTGAATTCGGTTAAAAGTGATTATCGAATTTTAAATGCATATGAATAAATCGAGATCAAACATTCTACTTCGAGTTTTGAACAAGAATAGATTTTTCGGCTTCCATCTTGACCCTTCGTAAGACCTCATTTGCGTCACTATCCGGCTATGATAACTTTATCTGCCCCGAGTGAGACAATTCTCTAAGGCCGGTAAAATTGGAATGGCGCGCCGTCGATCATCAAGAAAGCATCGAGATCAGATATATTTTTGTGAAGCCGAATGGTTCCAAGCGATGATCCCAGATTTTTACTGCTGATAAATCACGCATATCTAACGATTTGATCGTTGGATTATTCTTCTTCATAGAATAATCCTCTAAGGTCGTTAGAATATTAATTGCGTACGCATGGTTTCGCTGATGGTAGGACCTGCCCGCCTTGTGACGGTGCAGGATTCCTCGTCCCTTCCTTCCTTCCCCGTCCTTTCCTTGGAGGCGTCATCGGGCTCCTATCGCGGTGGCGCCTCCTTTCCTTGTTCCTTCCCGTCCTTCCCCTTCTGGGGGCAGAGGAGAAAAGCTAATCGCTTATAGTCCTCGCCTCAGGAGTATATCCCGCGAACCCGACCCAAGGGTTTCGTTACCATTGCTGATAAATCACGCATGTATTCTAAGTTGACTTTTTAGATATATTTTGTAAAATGATCGATGATCTTAGATTTGCATTTTGAGTATTTTTTTCGAATGTACCTATAGTAAACATTTTTTTGTACGAACTGCATTTAAAAGAATCGCCGTTTTTTCATTTAATCGATCTCTCCGTTCAAATTTAGATTTTAGAGATTTTCATTTCGATTTAAAATCGATTGATCGAATAATCGAAAATTTTGTTTGAAATTTGCTCCATCACAATATATATCCCTTAAGCATGGAGACGTATTTCATATTTAAACGGCTAGGTTTGAATTAATATCGCAGTCTGTTCGTGCATGAGGGTATAACAAGTCAGTGGGTCGTTAGTAGATAAAGCTAAACGTTCATTTAAAAGCCGCCGGCAGTGTCACTAGTCCGGAGCGGAGGCCGCTAGATTAACTCGACATTCACGTCCGACGTTAAAACCCTTCTTGTCTCTTTCAATCCCTGGCGTGATTTATCCACTCGCCGCTGCATGAGGCAGTGCTGTTTGAGGATTAGCCTCGTGCCAGCACCTAGGTTGATTTCGGACCCGTCAAGCGTTTAATGAACCCCTAAAGAGACATCTCATCCTGCCCTCAAAATATAACCCTAAACTGCTGCTCAAGTGGATGGATCGCACCCAGTTCGCTGGTCATTTTGCGTTACTTATTTCTTCTCGAAGCTCTCTTGAAATTTTGAGGGTGAATACAGAGTGATGGTGGAAGAAAAACAGTTCTTCAGTAAGATTTCTTGGACAATTCACTTTTACTTGTGCCACTATAAAGTGAATTTAATTGAATTTACTCAAAAAGGAATAAAAATGTGAATTGTCCAAGAAACCTTATAATGGTATACCACAAGTTTAAGAATGGGTAAGTGAATTAAGTTCTTTAGTAGTTACCTATCCACGCTTTCGACAGGTATTGCATGGGAACCGTCGTTGACATTGACGCTTACCCTCATAATGGGTCGATGCGTAAAATATGGCTTTATTACTGCAGAGCTGTTTTTCTTCTCCTACCATGATATAAAATTCCCACTAGATGAAACGATAAGAAATAAAGGTCATTATTGTTGAAATAGTGGCACTAGTCTGGAACAGAGGCCGCAAGATTAATAGTTAAAACCGTTGAACGGACGTTGATACCGACGTTATTTTCAAGTGTAATAAAAATCTTTCATGTCCCGTAAGAGCCGAATGCTAATGAACTCCATCTACTGCTATATAACGCTTCAATTGAGATATTAGAGAGCTTCTATTACGAAAAGTTGTAGAAATATGAATTGATATGCTAAATTTATGTTTTTAAGCAAATGATACGTTTACCAACGTGTTAAGGCGATCGCAAACACTTATTTTAACGAAGCTGAAACATTTCGAGTGATGTTTAAGCCTCCATAGCAATCTTCCTTGCAAAGAGCCTGGGGACCTATACACAATAGATTCTCGTAAATCAAGGTATTTCAAGTAGCGAAAATGTCTTCTCTATTCTGAATGGATGAAATTGACTCGCCTCTGCCTGATACGAGGGTGACTTTTACCTAATCTAGGAAACCTGCCTGCGGGATGAATGTCTGAGGGTGTGTTAAAAAAGAAACATATCAACATTTGTCTGCAAGTCGCATATGATAATTTTACTTTAGCTCGTCTATGAGAAACAATGTTTATATATGGCACACTGATAAATATTCATTGGGGTTTACTCATGGAAAATTAAATTATTATAGTGGTATTAGAT